>NC_050445.1:89581542-89734980 GCF_903995425.1 Onychomys torridus | reverse complement strand
TGGTTTCTGCCATCGTATCACTTGGGTGTTGGTTTTTTGTTTTTTGTTTTTCGTTTTTTGTTTTGTTATTTTTTTAAGGAAAACTTTTTTTTTTTTTAAAGCTTTCTAAATTCTCTGTACTTTGTACTCTTCCCCCTCCCCATAAGATGCCTTATTCAGGGTAATTATTGTTTTCTGCACACCCTTTCATTGAGGCATAAGAATTGGGTTTCCCCTTCAATAGTTCTCCTGTACCTTGTTAAGGAACATCTGCATAATCGCCACAGGACTGCCTGTGAAGCCACAGGGCACCAGGAGGAAGCCTAGCCTAGCAAAACCCCCTGTCTGATAAATTGTTGTGACACTTGCCTGCAGACTGTGAGCTGGGCATTGTTTCTTTTGTGTGTGTGTTCCATAGAAACCGTACTCATTGACAGCACACACATCTTAAAACCTTTTTAAAAAGCACTATAAGGAAAAGAAATTGTTGGTTTGCCTAACATGAAATCTTTAATCACAATTGAGTGTCAGGCTCAAAATCAAACTCTAGGATTTGGCAGCCCACTGTGCAAGTATTTCTGACCAGAATCCCAAGCTGGCCTTTTCAACAGAAGCCCCGTGATTTGTCCAGAGAGGAAACCTGATATTTCTGATTCACAGAGGAGGCCATGTTGATTACTTGTGTGGAATGGAGTATCTTCCTAAGTTTCCACATGTTTACCCACTTAGAACCTTCCAAATCAATCCTTACACCTTGTCTTAAGTGATCCTTCTTTCCTGCCCCTGTCATGTGTCCTTTCTGAAAATGGAAGGCCTTCCAGCATGGCCATCATTTGCACACTGTTTCAGGAAGCACCTGGGCACTCACACAGTTGAACTTGAGTGCATCTCATTCCTGTTAACTGTGTTATTAGATATTGAATGATACTACCAAAGAAAGAGTAGCTTCAGTAGAAGAAAACCTTTCAGGGTATTGCAGCTCCTCCCAAACGCTCCTGTTCCCCTTTTAACTTTGCCCCACCTCCTGGTAATTTTCCCTGTGAAAGGGCCTCCCTCCTCTTGACTTGGACTTGGAGCCATTGGACCAGTGTGGCTTCTATATTTCTCAAAAGGGCAAATTTTTAACTTCCCTTGCACCGTTGGCCAGCAGAGGGATGGGGCTGGCTGCTCTAAGCCTCCCACATGTATTTGTAACTAAAATTCCCCGTTTAGATATTTTAAATGGCTCTCAGTAGCATCCGTTTAAAAGAGTCATGGCCTCCACTTGCATTGCTAAACACTCAGCCAAAATAATTAGCTGTCAGAGTTTAAAAGGTACTTCTCTTCTGAACTGAAGTCCCTGGACAGTTTCACTCATTAAAGTATTGGATACTTCTAGAAAAATCCCAGGACTTGTTTGTCTAAATGACGTGTACTTCTCTGAACAATTTCTAAACTTGTTTTAAAAGTATAACTCAAGGATTTAAAACTTATTCTGGACATGAATTGAAATTCCTTTTTATAAGTATTTTCTGATGATAGATTAGCAAAAAGAATATAACTGACTTTCTTATTATAATTGTCATATATATTTCCATAAGTAAATAAATTTTGAGGAATTTTTATTTTTGAACTTTATTTAAAATATTTGTGATGACATGTTCAATTTTTGCATGTATGTAGCTTTTGAAGTAAAAATAAAATAAAATAAAATAAATAGGAATGTTAGGCTCACGTTAATGCTTTCGAGTTTCTGTTGTTTATGAACATGAAACATGACAAGCACACAAAGTAGATTTTCATCCCAGTGAACTTCTGCAACTGCTTCTCTTTGGAAAACACTAAACATGAGCCGTATTTAGCCCGCCTAATGTTCAGAACCTGTCATCTGGATTACTTTGAGTGGATTTTGTCAAATTTGGCTTTGGAAATGGTTTTAATTGAATTGTAGTCATAATTGACTTTGTTAGAACTAGGCTGACTTAAGCATTAGAAAGCCTTCCATTGTCTCCTTAAAGAAGCCCAAAGCTCTGGGAGACAGGGGCAACATTTGGGGGCATGTGACTTGGTGTCAGAACAGTTCAGCCAATTGGCCACTGCTGGGGTAAGTGTCGACTCCAGTAGAATCTAGGTCCTTTCACAGAGTCCTGTGGGTACAGCCCTGTCTGCTCTACAGCCACACAGAAGCCAAGGGGCTTGCTTCCTTATCCAGTAATTCTTCAGTTTATGAGGCAGAGCCAGGAAAGCTGGTGGGAACCAGTGCACTTTCTCCTCCATCCTATCATCCCTAGATTGCCATATTACAGGCTCTTGTTTACATTGGGAAAGATGCACCCACAGGATCAGGACACACAGTAGTCATGAAAGCCTTGTCCTTGAGGCCTTTCCATGATGTTTGTAAACACTTTCTGAAAGTTTTTAAGATGTGCTCTTTTACCTCTGCTATCTGTTTCTGAACTGACCCAGCAAACCTACAGTGCTGTAATTTAATTCATGGTTCCCATGATAGAGAACAAACATAAGAAGGGAAACAAGGCTCCAAGAAACCATAAGGTTAAGTTCCAGACTTCCCTGTGCTTTAGCATGTCTACACTGTAAGTGCAGTCATAAACCTTCACCGTTGGAAGGCACGTTAGATGTAATTGCATCCGGTAGACACAATATACAATATATAATAGCTGAGCCCTGACTGAACTTGTCCCAGTTTGAAGGATGGAGATCAAGCCGTCAGGAGAGCTGGGCACTGAAGTCTGCGAACAGTCATCTACACAGGGTTCCACATAGGGAAGATAGTTGTGTCTGTCAGCCTATCCTCCCCACCAAATCACCTCTGACCCACTCTGGCTATAGTAACAACATATACTCAGACTTCCTCATGTCAACAGCTGCTTGTTCCTTCCCACTCACCCCCCCCACTGACTGACTGGCATTAGATTTGGGGTCTAGAGACCACTGTAGTGTGACAGCAAGTGGATCTCTGCTGTCAGATGCTCCACTCCCCGAGTATCCCAACTTTCCTCCTTATACAAACCTGACAGCATTCACAATGATCACATGGTGGCGCTGCCTCCCAGCTGACAGCTCTGGACCAGAGGCAGGATGAGTCCTGCTATGTGTGGGATTATTTTAAGATCTTGCTACATGCTGCAATAGAACATTACAAAACTGGCTTTACATACAAATCATATTTAGCGATAGACATTTAATTCTCATATGCCTAATAAAAAAACGAATTACAGATAGAATGCTCCAGACACACTTTTAAAGATCTCAGCTCCTAGCCTCTCCTTGGCCTTTGAAGTAGTTATAAAGAGAAAAAATAAACATAGTACAGGGAGTGTTTTATCAATATTTGATTAGCATGACTAATGCTGACAAACTACTAGAATTCCTTTCTTTTTAGATAATTACAGAATTCCTTTAAGAATGCAAAGCTGCCGTTCCCCTTCCCTGTATTAGATGAAAGTAGAAGACTGCCTGTATGTGGTTTGTTTCTTACTATTGAGATCACCTCAACTTACTCTGTAGAGTTTGGTGACTCAGGGCTGTGTAAAGCCTGGGTGGGTATCTCAAGAGCCAGGGAGAGTCACAGAGGAAAAGGGAAAAGGGAATGAATAGAAAAATCCCTTGGAAAATGAGCTGCTAGGGCAGAAAGATGGGTTCCCTTTCACCCCTCTCAAGGAAAAAACCCGAACTGATTCCTTAACCATCTAACTAGACTACTGCAGGTTAGCTTTTCTGGGTTGTTTTGTTTTGTTTTTTTATGAAGACTTCTTACATTTAATTAATCTGCTGAGGCCAGAAGTCATTATCCTTCATGGTGCTGACAGGACTCAAGATTTAGAAGAAAACCCAAAGACATGGAATTTGAAAGTGGAAGGGACCTTCGAGATCATTCGGCAGTGTGTCTGACTGCTTAGTGTACAGAAGGACCACTGGGGTGCTAGCTTATCAAGCACATTCCTCAGCTGCCTCTGGAGCTTTGGGCATCTGCATTTTGAGCTAACCCATGCAGATCTTGAGACCTCACTTTGAGAACCTCTGATGACATCCAACCTCTGCATATGGCAGGTGAGGAACACCTACCCAAGCTCTCCCAGACACCCTGATGGGAGGGTAAACACCAGCACTCTTGGGGAGAGCCATTACTACTTAAATAAAAGATACTCATAAATAAGAAGTTTGTGGCTAAGACCACAGCAATCATAAGTTGCCCATTTCTGGAAGTCCATAATATAAACCTTTAATACAGAGCCATGGCTTTTCTCTTTTCTAAATAACATTTCAGCCTGTTAAGAGAAGAAAAATTAATGTTCAGAAAAAAAGTAGCTACTCCATATGTGCAGTAACTACTTTTCTATAATGTCTTATGGCGTCTGGGGTTCAGCATCATTGAACAAGATTAAATGAATGTTACAGAGCTATAAAAGTGCATGTAAAATACCGCAAAACTGTTCGGAGGACTATCAAAGTAGCCTGGGAATGAGTTTCCACTAAAATTAATTGTCACTTTCTAAACGTAGCTTAGCCAAGCTGTTACTAAACTGAAGGGAGTCTTTAATAACATCCAAGTGTTAAAAAGAATCAAACAGGCATTCCCCAGAGCATGTGGATGGTAAGCATAGGTCATCAGGAAGTCAATACTTCTGTGTCTATCATTGCTACTGAAATTTATAGTCTCATTGTATCTGTGTGTGTCAGCTGTGCTTCTTAGAATATCCAATAAACTGGCCTTTGGATATTCTGTGCTCCGTGTCCTGAAGTCATGGGTTTGCAGGAATGTGTGTTACATGTTACTGTTTTGGTTGCTGCCTCAACAACAACAACAACAACCAATTGACTCATTCATTTAATGAAACACATTTCCAGTTTCAACTTGGAACATTAAGATTGAATTATTTATTTATTTATTTATTTTTTGAACATCTGTTTGGGAAGAAGAGTTTGATTTGGGATTTGTTAAACTGGCAACATTGTGTTACAAAAGTGATCTTGAAATCAGTGTTTCTGAGTTTCTGGTGGGTAATTAATGTATCTATTGTTTTGTTACATGCAAAGAAGCAGTTTTTATTTAAAGAGTAAAAAGGAAGAAGAGAGTAGTTTTATCACTATATAATGAATGAGAGCTATTGAAGATTTTTAATCCATTAATACACATGTAACAGGCTCTTCTCAAGCGCAGATGTTTTGGGAGTGAATAGTAAATTTCCTTCAAATTTCGCAGACTGTAACCAGGTAATGGGGCTTTCTACCACTGTGTGTGTGTTTTTAAGCCCTGTTGATGCTGGCTCCATGGTATTCACTAACCCTAAGTCACCATGTCCTTGCGTGTACCCTCCAGGAGCATCTGTTCCCATTGAATTAGTACCCAGGAGAATTTCAAATGTAAACCCGTTGCACACACTTCAGCTGGAGGCATCTAGTAACATTTGTCTCACGTTTAAAAGCTTATCAGTTGGCTTGAAAGTGAGTCATTCTTTCAAGCCGTCTTACCTGTGTAAGCCAAACCAGGTTTGCTTGCCTCATGTTTCCCCCCTCCCCCACCACCCCATTTTATACCATCTGTGCCCTGTGCAGTCTGGGACCCCTTCACATCTGGCTACAAGCTGGTGTAATGCCCTTCCTTTTGATCTGGTCTCATCTAGTGATTTGCTCAGTATTTTTAAGGTCAGACTGAAAACTTTTTCTGTTCTAGTTATTTTTTATTTTATATCTCTATGTGTTTGATGTTCAGATACATGTGAAAGTTGCTTCTATAAGCCAGTAGTTTTTATTCCAGCCTTTTGCAGCGGTAAGGTAAGTTGAGCCTGTGTTCTTCTCATCAAAAATGTAGTGATTTATATGTTTGATGCAAATGTTTATTTTTACCAGAGTCTTTGCCGTTTTTTGCATCTGGGACTCTATGGCTATGAATTTATTATGTTCCTTCTTAAAGAATTTTAGAGCATGCTTGAGAGTTACTGTTTCTCAGGATTTGATTTTGAGATCTTTGCTCATCTATAGCCACTAATTCTTACTCTGGATTTGGGTTCTCGTCATACCAAAACAAAAAACAAAACAAAAAAAATTTTCACCTTCTGGGTTTAAAATCTCATGCAGTTGCGTTATTTTCATCTTAACCTCGTTTCAAATATATGTCTGGTGGTTGTCCTAACCATGTTTATTCCAGCACAATGCTCTACTGGACGGCTCTAATGTGCATGGAGCTCCTTCACAGTGCCCAGCACGGAGCAGATGCTGTGGGACTCCTTGTTTCTGGTTTATGGAATGAATGCAGTTGCTATAGGACTCATCTTGGCCTTGAGGAAAACATTTTGCATATTCAAATTTCTTTTTTTTTTTTTTTTTTTTTTTTTTTTAGCCTTTTATTCAGGATAGCGTAAGTACATTGAGTCTGCTACTTTTGTTTCTCTTTGGGTACTACAATGTGTCCATGTGCTTCAGTTGTCCCACCTCAGGAATCAAAATGAATTGATGCTTCCTTTTGGTTGCATAATGCATCCCCTCCAGAGCAAACAGAAACACCTGAAAACCCTACTGTCTTCCATTCATCTCTATGCTTTCCTGTCTTACTGTGGGAGCAAGCAATTCAAGATTATGAGTGTGATGCCCAATTAATTTTAACACAGCAGAATTAATGAAATCTGTGAGGGGCAGGGCATAACAACGGAAGACTTTCGAATGTCATACTGCCGCCTCGGATTGGAGTCCAGATTCCCGCGGCTATGCATGCTCTGTTGATGTTATCGGCTAGCGGGTACAGATGTGCTTTTGAAACTTGCTGTTGGTTGTGTTCACACAGGCTCTGCCTTCCCACCTCAGGGACAGGGTTTGGGAGGCTAAGATCATGCATGCATGCATGCCTTCTCTTTCTCAGTGATTCTTTCAGTGTGATGATTACTGTTAAGAAAACAAAACAAAACAAAAGAAACTTTTAAGTGCTTTCACTAATGAATGCGCTCAAAAATTTCTGGAATCCTACAGCTGATAGGTCTTTTGTTACAGAAAGAAAAGAAAACAGTAGCTTTTACAAGGCTCAGCAAGTTCAAATATATATCATTGAAATACATTTCTATTTCCCATCATCTGGCTAGGCTACGGTGCTGACTAGCTTATTTCTTGCCAGAGAAAATAAGTTTAAATCATAAGCATATTTAACTAGCAAGCATAAATCATAAGCCTTTCTAACCTAACCGTAAGCATGTTGAACTCTGCGCAGTTTGTACAGATGGTGTGGCTGACTCTCACCCCTCCCCACGGTGAGAATGTGGACAGGCTCCTACTCCCCAATTTCCTGTGCAGCTCGGGGAACTGAAACCATTTGTTTTCCTGCACATACAGGATTCTATAAAGTTTGGACCCAGAGCAAGGTTTAACATGATCCTCCTTTCCTACTGAAGAATGATGAGGGTGAAGATGGACTCCCTTTGGAAGCTACATCCCCAAAATACCCTAGTTACAGAGGACAAGATGCTCGTGTTTTGAATGTGTCTTCTTAAAAAATAAGAACAGCATCATAGGGTCAAAAATGCTAACAGAGGTTTATGGGCTTCAAAGAGCAATTTCTAGGAGCAAATTCTGCTTGTATCTCGTAAGCCCTGGCTGACCCTGTGAGTCAGTGTCTGGGCCAAGTTTGACATGTCTCGGCTATAGTGTGGCCGTGTTCCTGTGCTCATCAATATAGTGTCAGTAATAATAGTAACATGTATTGAGTGGCATACCATCTAAGCGCATAGATGACTCCGCCATCCCATTACTCCCATCTTTTCTTTTCTTTTCTTTTTGAGCTGAGGATCGAACCCAGGGCCTTGCGCTATACCACTGAGCTAAATCCCCAACCCACTCCCATTTTCTGGATGTGGACATGGGAGCTAAGACAGGTGAAGGAACTTGCCCAAGATCACACCGTGAGTCCATTGCCAAGCTCCGACTTGTCTTGTTGGTTCTCCTGAGTCACTAGGCTCTCTAGCTTGTTCTGATGCTAGGGCCTTGATAGAAACTGAAGATTCCTAAAGGCAAGAAGTTTAAGATTCCTTATCCGCCCCCCTCCCTTTTTTTTTTTTTTTTTTTTTTTTTTTTAAGGATCTGTAGCTTTAAGAAAAAGATGGAAAACTTTCTGGCCTCATCCAAAATGTTCGCGTTGCAGATGGGGCAATGACCCAGAGGCATGAAGCGTCTGTCTGCTTAAGGTCACGAAAGTAGTTGTGGAAGGATCACAACTGGATCCCCAAACCTTCTTTCTGCCTGAAGAGCACGGGCCCAGCCTCTGCTGCAGTGCTTCCTCATCCCCCAAAAGTACACATTTTCTCACCTGCCTTGAGCAGCAGAGCCTTGTGAGCAAGTCAGTCTTGAAAATAGTTCCCATCCTGGGCCCCCTCTACGCACTTGCTTATTTTCTCAAGGTTTTAACGGGGAATTAAAAACACTTCCATTTGAAGCTTGCTTTTCTGTCTCACTTATTGAGTGCCCAATCTGTAGACACACATGCCTAACACTCTTCTCCGGAGAATGTACAAGAATAACACGTTTGACTGCTGTGGATGGCAGGTGAAAAAGAATTACTGCTGTAGCGTGTAGGCCCTTAAACATATTCACGGCCAACTCTGGATTATCCCAGCACAGATGGATCAGGCAAAAACTCACTCTCCCACTGCTTACTGGTGACCTTTAGCTGTTTGTGTTTGTGAATGCTTCTATCAGAGACTAAAAAGAAGAACAGAGATGCTCCAACTTGATTTCTTGACCAGAGTACCATGGTCCCGATTATAGTTTTAGCGATTTTTCCACTTAAGGCAATGGGATGATCGCAGGAGACTCTGAATTGAACCCACCTGGGATGCACAACTTGGCCTTGGTTGTGAACTGTCGGAAAGCAAACTGGATGTAATGCAGGGAGCTTAATTATTGGGTTCAAATCCTATTAGCTGGTGCCTAGAGCAAGTTACTCAACTGCTCTGAGTCACAGTTTCCTCATGGTTAGGAGGGAGAAGTCAGTTGCTTGGAAATAAATAACATAGGAAGGGAGCAGCCGGGGACTGCACTGGGTAGAGAATTAGCAGAAGGCGCTTCTCTGAGTTTGGCCCCATGGTACCGAGAGTGGCTGATACAGGGAGGCTTGCTCACTTGACACTTGAGGTGCTGGCCCAGCTTATCTGGTTAGGATACCAGAAGAGTCTGTGGTACTCTGGCCACTGTGCCTGGTCATGCCATCTAGGGAAAACCAAATCGTCCCCTCCGTTGGGTTCTGAGTACCTGCTTTCCGAGTTGGTTTGCCAGGAGCAAGTTTAAATCTGAAATGAGCTTTCCGGTGCATTATTTTCCAACAGCATTATTGGCATTTCTTGGGAATATGCAAAGGAAGTTCAGTATATGACAAGGTTTTCTCCACTGAACAAATGCATAGTAAAATGCAAGCTCTGTGTTGTCCACTGTGAGTTACAGGCCCCCAAACGTGTGACTGTGAGACCACTGTTGGACAGTCTCAAGAGTTCTTTGTATTAAGTGAGTGTTATTATTATCATCATCGTCAGTGTGTACATGTGTGTGTGTGTGTGTGTGTGTGTGTGTGTGTGTGTGTGTGTGTATGCATGCACATGCATGTGCAGGTGACAGGACAACCTTGGGTGGTTTTCTGGAGACAGGGTACTTTCCTGGGACATGAGGCTGGCCATGAGCCCCCTTGTATCTGCCAGTGGCTTTCTGCCCAACATGTACTACTACACGTGGCTCTTTGTTGTATGTACTGGAGATGGAACTGAGGTCCGAAAACATGCATGACAAATATTTTATGGATTGAGCCATCTATCCCCAGCTCCTACATGTGTTTATTTTAGTCACTGACAGCTTACAGGAAAGCTGATGGGCATGTCTATAGCATGTTTCTCTATGCTATACTGACTCACTCCCTCGTCAAGTGATTGCTGTAGTGTGCTAAGCCCAGAAAACACAAACAGCACATCCTCTCTACTTCACGGAGCCTAGAATTTAGAGAAATATCATTAAAATGGGGCCACAAGACCTAAAAAGGGGAAGAAATGAACTCAAACATCTTGGAGTTCCCCCCGTATGTGGCCTACAGTACAGCCCCATTGAAGTGTTTGAATCTTGTCATAAGCAAAGTTTACTTTAGTTTTCAATTCAAAATATCCTTACCTGTCGAAAGCTGAGTGAATTCACTAAGCTCCTTATTATTTTAGAATTCTCTAATAACAGTTTAGACACTGGAGTCAGAAACCACAAAGGCTGTTTGTAATTTGTTGGCGCTTCCCAGACCTCCTTAAAAGCCAAGCAAGCCCTTGACTTTTGCTCCCTAATTCACTGGGTCTTTATGTATACACCCGAGGGGTAACAGTCATAAAAAGGCCCATGCACCAGCATGTTAACAGTGCGGTTCTTACACTGTGGAATGTATCTAGATGGCTTACTCTGTGATTTTTAAAAGCCCTGTAACTCCTTATAAACCATATATAGCACCTGAACAAGAAATGTGACACTAAGTCCAGGCTTAAATATCTCAGGGTCACTACCTTATGCATTTTCAGCAAATCAGGAACTCCACTAAGTGCAGGTTAACGAGACCGGAGCATCATAAATGAGCATCTGCCCCGGTGACCCAGCGGGGGACCCCTTCTATATTCATTCCGGAAGCACAGGCTGACACCAGTTCAGCCCTATGACTCTCCCGCTCTCAGCGGGCTTTTAAGTTTGGTGGGAGGTCACATCCTACCACCCCAAGGCTTTGTGGAGTGGCTTAACATTTACTAGGCCTTCTTTGCTCTGTAGCCCCGATCACACCATTTTAACAAAGACTACAAAAGAGAACCCTTGCCAGGGAGGAGCCCACTTAGACCACTTGCGTGGAAAAGGTTTTGAACGTAAAAGCAGCAGTGTCAATGTGAACAGGCCAGCCGGTCATGCCTCCGAGTGCTAGTCCCTGGGACACCACTGCTGCATCGTTGCCTCCTGACCTGGGCCTCCAGCCCAATCCTTCCACTTCAAAGGCTTGGCTCTGAGGGGATCACACATTTTGCTTGATGACAAATTAATCAAACTTGATTTCTTGGATGAGATAGATACTAAAGAGCTACAACTCCCCACGGGCCGAAAGTCAATACGGCCCTTCTGGCTCCGATTAAAGTAACAAAAGGATATCTGAGAGCCATCTTTCTCCCAGCCTGGGCTGAGGGCTGGAGCTGAAAGGCAACGGGACTTGTAAAGGAGAAGGGTCTTATTAAAACACATTTCAGCTGTGGCCAAGTGCATGGCAAGCCCTCCTGATGACTTTGAGAGATGCCCACCTCGTCTCCAGAGCAGCGTTTCCGCTTCGAGCAACCTAGAGGAAGCAGTATATTAAGCGCCTGAAATGTTTATGGATCGCCCCCTTTTATGTTCCTGCCGTGAAGATGAGTTTAAAAAAGGAAAAGAAATCGGCCTGGGAGATCTGGCAAATGTTAGAGCTAGCTCAAGTTTGGATAAGTAAATTTACTTCCATGGGGGTTAAAAAAAGAAACTCCCAGAGTCCAGGGAATTATTTATGTACCTGTGAAGGCAGGCCTGGGACAAGGTGAAGTGGTGAGCCTCAGAATGCCATCACCGCAGCCCACTCACGTGAGGGAGCAGGGGAGCCTTCTGCTAAATCGGGGAGCTCAGGATCTCAACGCAAAACCATCTTAGCAGCTCTGTCATCCGCCTGTTGTGTGGAGCATCCAAGGACATCTCCTGCCTCCTTCGTGTGAGTGCTCCGTGTTCTATATTTAGAAGAATGGCTGCTGCAGAGAATATGGTCCCCTGACTGTTCTGGGGGTGCTTTATGCCCTTTCCTGAAACACTTCAGAAAAGGGGGTTCCTACCTTCGTAGCACATGACAGTAAAGATTCCATAGGCGGTCCCTTTAATAAGCAGGTGGAATGCACCAGTGAGTTCCTGTTGTATGGACTGACTTGAGGGCGGGCAGCCAAGCCCTTGCCAGCAGCAGGCACAGGCCGGTACCGCAGGGACACTCCAGGCATGGTTGTGACCCCTGAAGGAGGCAGCGAGGTCGGTCACAAGGACCCGATGCTTCTCATTCCTGACATTTGTCTTGAAGATCCTTCCCCCAAGTATCTATCTGTTCCTGATTGCGGTGCCCAAAATGCTTGTGCCATTCCAGAATGCTTAATAACTTAAAGCTGTGTTTTAGATTCAAACAAAGAGCAAATTACATGGAGTTCGGCCCCCTCTTCCTGTGAACTCCTCCAGCACCATCTTGCCTGGTTCTCTCTCTGACATGTGTGTTCTGCGCTGTGGCCACCTAGCCCCATGTCCCTCTGGAGCCCTGGCCTGGATCCCCAGCTGTGTGCCCTTAAGGAGACCCTGGGGAAAGCCAAGAACCTCCTACAAGCCTGTTCTGCGCTCTCTAATGGGGAGCAGCCTTCCTTTCTTACAATACAGGGAGCTTGGGTTTTCCTGTGGCCTCCACCATGGCCTCTGACCTGTTCTACCTGATATGACTTTGTCAATGTGGCCCTGAGCATATCATTCCCAGGCCTTGGTCACAGTCCTGCTCATTCACAGCCCTTCACAGAGCTGGTTGGTGGTGGACAGAGGGCCCAGCTTTCCCCAAAACTCCTCAGAGATCCGCTTTGAGAAACCTACCCAGGTGATCGGAGCACTGAGTCTGCCTGAGGAGATCAGCTCCTCCCACTCCCTCCGGAACCCTATCTTGTGAGGTCTGGGACTATGACTGTGGTGCCTGGCTTTCCAAGCCTCAATTTACCCTTCTGTAAGAGGATCAAGGGATGTCGCCATCATAGAAGGTGAGAGGAATTAACTAAACCCCTGAAGGCCTTCAACCAACCACTCTGAGCTGGCCATGCAGGTCTAAGAATCAAAACCTTGGTACCAAAGTTCTCTGGTCACATTCCACTTTGGTATTAGCTACTTGACTGGTTATTTTAAACTCTTATTCTGAAGCAGAGTCCAGATACTTGCCCCCTTTCCCACAAAAATTCTTTTTATAAGGGCAAAAATAATACATGCTTGTTTTCTTAATTGCGAACATAACCATGGCTAACACCACATTTACTCTCCTGTCTCACCTCCCCCATCCCCATGTTAAAATCAATTCCTAGACTGTTGTGATATATGTGGTTGAAATTCTAGCGTTCAGAATACTAAGGCAGGAGGTTTGAAAGTTCAAGGCCAACCTGGGCTATCTAGGAGATCATGGCTCAAAGATCAGAGTAGATTAAAAAAAAATTAAATCCAAAGTGATATTTATAGGAAGCAACAAGTCCTGTGAATATGTTAAGCTATGGAAGGGCCAGGGTAAGGAAAAGACAGAAGAAACACTGGAGACGAAAGTTGGTTAATTAATTAATAGAAAGGACTAGGTTGAGGGAGTGACGAGGCTCTGTCCATGTGAGACTGCAGATATAGTTTATTAGCAACACCTGTCTCCTCCCTGCCTTTAAGCTGTTCTTTACTCCAAAGGTAGCCTTTATGTTTCCTGCTGGGGAATGGGGTGTCTCCCACACACCCAGAAGGCTGCCTGGGCTCCACGTGCCGAGAGGTAAGGAGTCCCTGTGAGTACTGAGCTCAGCCAGCACCTTTATCGGGGCACATCCCGTGGACACCGAGGCTCAGAAAACCGTTTGTCCTAAAAGCTTCACTGGAGGCTGATGGGTTCAACCTGGGGGAGTGCTGTGGCTGTTGTCCTGTGTCCTGCAGAGTGGCCTCTGCTTCTTGTGCTGACGTGACAGAGATGTACATTAGAAACAGTTGCCGTGGAAGAGTCTGCTTCTTCTTGAGTCTGTGTCGATTCCAAGAGTTCCAAGTGGGAGTTGATAGCTTTGGTTTCCCTCTCCCTCTCCCCCCTCTCCCCCCCTCTCCCTCTCCCTCTCCCCCTCCCTCTCCTCCCCTCTCCCCCCTCCCCTCCCTCTCCCCCTCCCCTCCCTCTCTCCCTCTCCCCCTCTCCCTCTCCCTCTCCCCCTCTCCCCTCCCTCTCCCCCTCTCCCTCTCCCCCTCTCCCCTCTCCCCCTCTCCTCCCCCCTCCCCCCCCTCCTCCCCCCTCCCTCTCTCCCCCTCCCTCTCCTCCCCTCTCCTCCCCCCTCTCCTTCCCTCTCTCTCTCCCCCTCCCTCTCCCCCTCTCCCTCTCCCCCTCTCCTCCCCCCTCCCTCTCCCCACCCCACCCCACCCTCTTTTTGTTCTGCTAAATAGGCTGTTTGTTGTGTCTCTTTGCTCTGGCATGGGGGAGGCTCAGGGGCCCTAGGATGTCAATCAAAACAGAAGAACTAAGATTAAAGGGCTGATTCGGTGGGAATGTTCTCAGGTGCCAATGACATCAGTGACTTCTTCAGACTGTGCCCTGACCTGGTCTAACAAATCTCCATAGCCCCTTTGTCTACATAGTTTATTTAGTTTTAAACTCCTTTTGAAATCTCATGCGTTACAGACAAATACATGTAATTAGTTCGAAGACTGAACTGTTGGAGAACAGAATGTATTTGTCTGTGACAGTACAGGTTTTTAAAAGCAGATCCTGTGAGAAGTGACAGGTTTCCTATCTCTGATTTTTTCTTACTTGCATTGTAAGAAGTTCACAATAGGTGACAAGTGTCTATTTTTAGCTGCAGTGGCAATCAATGCTCAGCTTCATTTTTAGCAGGTAAATAAAGCCCTGAGAACATCAGGTTCTTTGCAAGTCCCCTCTCTTGTGCCTCCCATCAGAGTCTGCATGGATGACCTCAGCAGCATTGTATACAAGGGTCCCTAGCATCTGCCTGGCATTGTACTGGCTAGCATGGTCCTAGGAACACCAAAGAGTGGAGCCCTTGAGACTCATGCTAGAGGTTGGCGTTGAACAGTCCTGTGATGGCCAAGTGTGTTAGAGAGTGAGCACTCTCAGGGTCTCAGATGGAGCCCCTTCATTCCTTTTTAATAAGAAATGCCACCTTATTTCTCCCAGGGCTGCCATGACAAGTTTCTAAGACCTAGCTGAAGCCGGTCCTCTAGAAGACCCCCTGTGTCACAGGATCCCATTGCCCCGGGCACAGGCCCAGCAATGGTTTTCTCAGAGCACCTGCAGCTCCCTGCCAACCCTCTCTGACCTTTGTCCACCCAGGGCTTCCTAACTCTACCTTTGGGTTTTTTAAAGTCAGTTTGGAAAGAGGCCAGAAGCCCATAGTCCCTTCTTCTGTAGGTTGGGCTAGAGAGGAGGGGACACTTGTTCAAGGTCCCAAACCAGATGAGCTCAGAGCAGCATTTCCTACCCTGTCTCTTGGCCACCGCCCTTCTCCATACACAACTATAATTTTACATCTGCCTAAGAAGCACATCTCTGTATGCCATACTCTGCTTTTATTTTCAGATCTCAATTTATTCTGCAGATGAATTTTTCACTTGATTTTTTTTTAATATAAAAATTTTACAAGTCAGGAATTGCTAGCTTGTAACATTAGGGGTAAGAGAAGAAAAGGCCATTGTGAACACCTTTACCATAACAATGCATTGTTGCAAATGACCCCCCCTCAAAGAAAAAAGCAACTAAGACTCTCATAAAAAAACAAAACAAAACAAAAACAAAGGGGCCAGGCCAGGCAGTAGAGGTGCATGCCTTTAATCCCAGCACTAGGGAGAGAGAGGCTGGTGGATCTCTGTGAGTTCGAGGCCAGCCTGGAGCAAGTTCCACGACAGCCAGGGCTACACAGAGAAACCCTGTCTCAACACCATCACAGACACACAGACACACAGACACACAGACACACACACACACACACATCTTATTTTGAAGGCTGGTTCTTGACTCAAATAATAATCAATACTTTAATCCATAGATGACACTTTCCCTTTGTTTGTGTTTGAAAGCAGCACAGGGCACACATTTCCCTGGCTATGTTTTTTCGGGAAATTTGTTCTGGAAAGAAAGAGAAATGTGAAAGAAACAAGTAGGAGAATGGGGTGGTCAGATGTGTCCTGGCTCACCTCAGCCCCACCCTTGGAGCATCAGTCTTGTGAAGAAAAAGGAGACAGCTATCAGGGAAATCTGGCCATGATGGATTTTCTAGTATAAGTTTTTTTCTGTAGTTGAATTTGGTGTTGAATATTCACCAGCTCGATTTCAAGACCTGCTTTCTTCTTATAAATACCAAAGGAGGGAGGCCGAGACTTAGAGCTGGGCGGAGCATCTGAGAAATAGATAGCCAGTATGCTTCGGGCTCAGATTTCAAGCCATCTTTCCCCCTCATGCCCCCCATCTTCCTTTCAGGGGACTGGGCCCTCTCTTGCTGGCTTTTGCATGTGTTTGCTGGAGAGGGAAAACACCACCAAGACATCTGCAGAGTCTCCAGGCTTTGAAGTATCCACAGGAAACTGCGAGCAATCCAGAGTTTCTGTGTTGCTGGTGGATGGGTTGTTTGTTTGGTTTAGTGTTACAGCAGCTGCTAGTGTGGCCGGAACCGTGGCCTGGCACCACCGGAAATTAAAGTGCCTTTATTTCTCTCTTCATTTCTCTACCAAAAATAAGGGCCTTTACATGGTTTTTCCTCCTCCTCCTCCTCCTCCTCCTCCTCCTCCTCCTCCTCTTCTTCTTCCTCCTCCTCCTCCTCTGCAATTCAAGGGAAAGAAAAACTGGTGCTCACATGGAGAGAAATGGTCCATTGTCCCTTGTTCATATGGCCATGCAGGTCTTCGTATGCTTTGTATGCATGGAGCACTGAAGAACTTAGGAAGGAGGGCCTCACGTGCTCTCTCTAGAAATGCTAGTTCTCACCCTGTGGGTGGAGCGTGCAGTGTCCCTCAGGGGCTCCTGTATTTGACACTTGCTCTCCAGCCCTGTGGCAGACCCCTGCCGGACAGACCAGGCTGCCACAGCTAGCATGTCTCCACAGTCCCATTGGACTGAAACTCCTGAACTGTCAGGTCATTTCTGTCAACTCCTTCAGCACAGTGACGAGATGAACGAATATCTCGGTTTAGCGGGGAAGCTGGGGGAAAGTGGGACACTTCCTAGATCCCTGAGTCTGAGGATGGGAGATCACAGGAGTGCTCCAGGGGTAAAAGCGCTCTCAGCCAGGGGACATTTTTCCAGTGTCCCGGGGGCATAGTGGCCCTGTACTGCTCCATATCCCTCCACATGCTGCCCTCACGCTGTGGAGCAAGTGTTCTGTTGCTTCAGGGCTGCACAGGACAAAATAGATGCAAGGGATTACGCAATGACTAAAATACTATAATAACTTGCATTGTCTTGCTGTGGCCGATGGCTAGTAACCTGCTTAGTCTTCATAGGAACCTTCCTTAGCCAGAAAGATGAAGTGACCTGTCCATGGTGACCTAGTAGGATTCAATTCAGGCATCTTGACACCCCTACCCCCACTCCTTATGCAATCTCTGGTTCCTTATGAAGCACCAACTAATGCCAGACCCTCTTTCTGTGCTCCCTCACCAAACTGGTGCCACAATTTTGCTGGTGAGGAAATGGGCTTGGCATGATTCGGTGACCCGTGAAAAGCCATCACAGTTGGGAAGTGTTGGAGCCACAGTCTGAAACAGGCTGCTTGTCTCCCAAGTTTGGATCCTTCTGTTCCAACCATGCCAAAACAGTCCATTTCTGCTTCAGCGTATAAAACTGCCTTATTTATAAAATTGCAACAGAGCCCATGGGGGGTTGGCTTGATGGTGCCCAGTGGGGGAAGGGCTTGGGAAGGAGGCCCTGCTGGTATTTGCAGACTGCCTCCAAGGAGCCCAGGGTCCTTTCTGCACTCCTCACTGAGGTATCTTCAACTCTTGTCAGATGGGAAAGTTGAATACTGGGAAGGCCAAGGTGTGTTACCCAGGGGTGATAACATGATCAGAATAGAGCTTGCCTTAGGATGTCGCCTCTAGATAGTGATGGCCCAGGACGGCACTGTAGCACATTGTGGGAAGAACAGGGGTTCCCACTTGTCATTTGGGGTCCATCCCGCCCCCTCTTCCCACAGCATCTTTAGCCCTACTCTTTTCCTTACCTCCTCTTTAGCAAAGTAGAGAAACTACCACCCACTGTCCTCACAGGGATTTATGAAGATTAATTGGATAATCTAGGATGGTTCTTTGAGATGCATGAAGGAGAGCTGCCATCTAGAAGAACAAAGGAAAATAACAATAATAATTATAATATTTAAAAGTATTCACAAAAATCTCTGTGGGGGCAATTAAGAGGAGACCAGCTTAAACTTGTGGAGAACTCACAAGTTGAAGAGACAGCAGCATCTATCCCCTTCCACTGGCTGGCTGGTGGGGTGAAAGCGGTGAGGTCCCCCGGAAGGAAGTACAGGTGCTGCAGGTGTGGGGCCCCAGGAGCTGAAGCCACTCCTTGACGTGTACCAAAATAACCTGCGGGCCTGGATTAGGCCTGCAGGGGGATAGCACCTGTCACTAGCTGGGTGTGACCTTGTGACCAGACAGGCATGCAGCAGTTTCCAAAGACTACAAAGAGGCCCGACTTTCAGAGCCTCAGCATGTGAATGATGTTCTGTCACTGCCTAGTCACCCTAGGGACAGACATTTCCTGCTGCTTCCCTGGGGCATCTCGAAGGACCTGCATCATCTGCTCTGTGTGGAGACCTGGGTTTGGCATCTGAAGGAGTTGGTTGGGTGCTCCTGAGCTATTGGGGGAAGGGGATCCCCTAGCTGAGGTCCCTGACTATTACCATCTGGTCTGCTGTTTGCATGGTGCCATCTCCTACCTAGAGGCCTTGGCTAGCTAAGCAAGATGTTCTCTCACAAGCCTTTGACCTTCCAGACCAGCTTTCTTGCTCTCACACCCTCCCACGATGTTGTTTCCATCCCTCTATCCCTCCCTCCCTCTCTCCTTCCTCCCCACACATTCCCTTCCCCACACCCTCTCTCTCGCCTTACTTTCTACCCACCAACAGCTGCTGTGCTGTGTTGAGAGCAGGGTAGCTGCTGTCTACCCCCACCCCCCACCCCCAGCTTAGCCAGTTCAGACCCAACCTTGTAGGTGAATCCTTAGCAACTATCTTACTGTATCTTACAACTTGGTTTTCTGCTCACACCACCTCCAACCAGCCCCTGCCCACCAAGTGTGCCAGGCCCCACAACAGGACTGCTCCAAATAGCAGAGAAATTGCTGGGCTTCTGCTCAGAATTCAGGGCTGGATCCTAAGGACCTGACAGGCCTCAGAATCGGGTTTCACACAGATTTCAGACCACGTGATGCTGATGTTGATCTCTGAGCCGCATATCCATTGCCACATCCTATGCTACCTTTGGAATTAGTTACACTTTGGTTGCCCCAAGTAAGATCTCTATCTATCCCCGTTCCTGTTCAGGAGATGTGATTGCCTTATCCTCTACTCCTGTAGATGCCTTCTTACCCCATGTGACTATTTCATATTCAGATGTTCAGAACTAACAGAGAAGCAGTATGCAGAAGCAGTAGACTGTCTCACAGGGTACAATATAGGATCTGTGTTGAGACCACACCATGAGAATCACATTTCCAGTGGTTGTGCCATTGTTATTTTTGATACATTCTACTTCCCTAAGAGACTCTGTGTGTATGAGTGTGCATGCACACAGCTAGAACATGGAGGACAGAGGTCAGCATCAAGTGGCTTTCTTAATCATTTCCTACTTTTTTTTTTTTTTTGGAGAAAGGGTCTCTCATTATACTTCTAACTCACTGGTTCAGTGAGGCTGGCTGAGCAGCAATCCCCAGGGACCCCCCTGGCTTCACCTCTCTAGCATTACCATTACAAGCACATAACAGTACACCTTGCTCTTTATATGGGTACTGAGGACCCAAGTCCCCATACTTGGATGACAGACATCTTACCAACTACACTATCTCCCAAACCCCTACCTGGATAGGATATTTTATTTATTTGTTTGTTTGTTTATTTGAGACAAGGTCTCTCTACATAGCCCTGGCTGTTTTGAAACTCACTATGTAAACCAGACTGACCCCAAACTTGTAAAGATCTCCCTCCGAAATGCTGGATTAAAGATGTGTGCCTGGCTTGATGGGATTTTTTTATTTAGTTATTTAGTGTTTTTGTATGTGTGGGGTGTTTTTTGTTTGTTTGTTTGTTTGTTTGTTTGAGACAGGGTTTCTCTGTATAACAGCCTTGGCTGTCCTAGAACTCACTTTGTAGACCAGGCTGGCCTTGAACTCACAGAGAACCACCTGCTTCTGCCTCTCCAGTGCTAGGATTAAAGGCGACGTGCCAGGCTGTTGATAGGATATTTTAAAGAAAGAATATTGCTGCTCTTGTAGAAGACTGGAGTCTAATCCCCAGCAGCCTCATTGGGTGGCTCACAATTGTCTGGAACTCCAGTTTCAGGAGATCTGACATCTTCTGGTCTCCAAGAGCCTGCATACACACCCAGAGATGCACATACGTATCCATAAATAAAAAGTTTTGAAAAAAGAAACATTAGTGATATGAAATTTGGTATTGAGTCTTCTCACACATTCCCCCCCCCCCTCCTCGAGGGTTATACAGTTCTAGTTCACTGCTGAGAATACTGGGATCTAAAGATAGTGTCAGGCTAACTGATACTCAAGAAGCCAGGCTGCATCCCTAGTCCACTCACCACTCCTTCATAAGTGAGAAAAGCCATTTCTATGTATGAACTCTGATGGCATAATTAAAACCTTCCCATCCACCACTGAGCTCATGCTTGCCTCTTAATGAAACCTCAAGGGTGGCATTCAAGCTGAGCCCTGACATCTGACGTCTGCGTGGTAGAGTGGCATGCTGTGGGAGGGAAGTTCCTTTGGGATGTCTTCTGTGGGCTCTTGTGACTCTCTCACTGACACATCCTGCTTGGCAGATAAGTGTGTGTGAGTTCAAAGTGCCTAGACCTGCATCCTGGTCCTATATCGTGATTTTACCCTTGTTCTGTAACCTTGGGAAACCTCAATTTACTTACATGTAGAATGGGTGTATCATAGTGATACACCTAGCCCATGGTAGGCTTTGTAGCATCCTCTTTTGTACACGATAGCCCTGTAAAGCTGTCATAAATCCCCTTAGCAATGTGTGCAACAGGGTACCTATCAAAGAGAGTATGCCAGCCCTTGCCCTGGAGGACTTGGTACCTGACTCTACTATGTGTTCTGGAAACTTGTTTTGTATGGGTTGTTTTGGTTTTGGTTTTGTTTGTATTTTTAATTTTGTATCACATTGTGTGTGTGTGTGTGTGTGTGTGTGTGTGTGTGTGTGTGTGTGTTGTTCAGGTGCATGCTACAGTGTTTGTGTGGAGGTCGGAGAACAACTTTTGAGAGTTGGTTTTCTCCTACTGTGTGGGTCCTGGGAATCAAACGCAGGCCCTCAGGCTTGGCAGCAATGGACTCTAAACACTGAATCATCTCACCCCCCCAGCCTTGAGGTAGGGCTTTTGTTTTTGTTGTCTTGGAGACAGGAATGCTCTGTGTATCCTAGGCTGTCTTTGATTTTGTGGTCCTCCTGCCTCAGCCTCCTCAGTGCTGGGATTATGGTCACACCCAGCTTCTAGGGTTTTAGTCTTTTAACTGATGTAAACTACCATGGAGTAAGCAAATTATTCACACTGTCCCAGACAGTGCGTGGTGATGTCCTAGTGGGGTCCTGATGTACCCCCCCTGGAGCAAGTGGCAGCCCAGCTTGGTGTGCTAGGGAGATTTCGTGTTGACAGTACCTGACTACACTGGCCAGGGGGGCTGGGAGGAAGGGGGTGCGTGGGCTGTGTGTGTGTGTGCGCGCGCATCTTGGGTATTTAATAGCTCAAATATCTTTGCCCTTCCTCTGTGCTTAACTCTTCAGCAGGTTAGGTGCTCCTTGGGACCAAGCAGGACCCCTACAGTGTGACTCATGGATTCCAACCCCCACCCCACAGCTCCCCACAGCCACGCCACTGCACCAGGGAGTTTTTTAGCTACAGGTTGGTGAAGGTTCCCAGGGCAGGATGTTTACAACCCCTAGAGGAATGGGCAAGGAACCAAGCAGCCCTGCTTGGCAACCCTTGGCTGTTCTCTGCAGCCCAAGGCACCCTGCCAAGCCAGCTCAGGAAGGGAAAACACAGCAAGTGCTGATGTGCCTCCATTTCACGTGGAGCATAATACAAGTTTGCAGGGTGATTTATTTTTCTAAACAAGAAAACAATGGACCCCATCCATTACCCACATGCTGCTGATAACCTCTGCTGTCTGGTCCAGGATGATCCAAGGTGTTCAGCAGAAGCATGAAGAGGCAGGGAACACACACACACTCACGGGTCCTCAATACTACGGTGATGGAAAGTAACTTACCAGGCCAGAAGATTCAAAACTCAGGAAAGATGCTACTACCCATACAACTGTCCAAGGACATTCAGACAGGGACGGCTTGAATTTTAGGCAGTTGACTGGAAAACAAACCTCATAGGAAGCAACTCTCCATACCCAGGGGTTGGCTTATTATAATTATTATTTTATTTTGTATATTATGGGTATGTATGTGTGCATATTTGCACAAGGGTGTGTACATGTGTGTTCAAGTGTGCTTAGAGACCAAAGGCCAACCTTGGTGTCTTTCCTCAGGAGCTCGCAACTTTGTTTTTTGAAGAGGGTCTCTCAGTGGGACCTGGAGCTCACTGATTTGGGGAGGCTGGCCGGCCATCTGTTCCCAATGAACCTCCTGTCTCTGCCTCCCCAATGCTGGCCTTTTAAGTGGCTTCTGTCCCCCAGGTTTGTGAGGCAAGCACTTTACTAGCTGAGCTGTAAGTTTTACAAAATGTACCCCTTTCAACTGTCATTACTAAAAAACATATGGGGTAGACAGAGTGGAAAGAAGCTCTGTACCTGTCCCCATGAACATAGGCACATACATGTCTGGGAAACCCAGGGTACCCCAGAAACCAGTGCTCTCTTTTCCATTTTCACCTGGGAAACTGTCTGAGTGCTTAGAATTACAGCTAACCAGGAAATGGAAGCAGTTCTGTTTTGATTCTAAGTATGCTTGATAGAATAGCAAAAATCCGTGTTTTCTCATTTCTAGACGGAGAATAAATGTTACTAATTTCCCAGTTGGTTAGTGATACCATGTATGTTCAAATGGGTATTAATTTTTAAACAGCAGTGCAAATAGCTTATTTTAGAGCCAGCATTATAACTCAGGTATTGATGTTACTACATACAAATTCTTCTTAAAATGTTCCAGGCTCGGGATAGAGTTCAGTGGTAAAGCTGTTGCCTAGCATGTATGAGAGCCCGGATTCTATCCTTAGCACTGCAGAACACTAAACAGAAAATGTCCTTCCATCCTAAGGTGTTTGGGTAGCTGTGGACCAAATGAGTGCATTCAGATGGAGGAGAGCTCCAGCGAGGCCCTCTGACCCTTGTCCATGTCTAGGAGAGTCTGTGTGTTAAAAGAGGGGGGAAAATGAAAGTGTTTTTGGACTCTACCAAATGGTTTTTTGGCTATGAAAATGTAAGCATCGCTGAGAACAACTTTCATGGCTGCAGCCCTTCTCCAAATATTTCTTCCATCTTGAGGTTTAGATTTAAGAGTGACTTCAGAAGGAGCGGTTTTCAGATCTGACACAGAATAGTCAATAATGGGAGCTGCTGAGGCTTGGGTTGTGATGTTCTCATTTCGGTGACCTGAGACAAGCCAGCTAACCTCTCAGCTAGGCTACCATTCTTTAGTAAAACGAAAAAGACATCACTGGTTTAGATGAGGTTTATATGAAGCAGTACGGATGAAATGCTAAGCCTGGTAGGTAGCAGAAGAGATTTTGTGAGAACTATTACACTCCCCACTTCACCCCAGCCCCTGCCAACCCAAACAAACAAACAAACAAACAAACAACAAACAGAAAAAAATCAAAATACATGTTAAAAAAAAAAAAACAGGATGGGGAAGTTACACACACACACACACACACACACACACACACACACACACACACACCTTCCTTCAGCAACCCCAGCCTGCATTGAGTACTAATAACAGAAAGTCTTTTAAAAATGCTCTCATCCTTTGCATGCGTGTTGAGTGTCTATCATCGCTAAGGCACCAGCAGCATCAATTTCCTTCCACTCCCAAGTTGGCAACACCTCCCTTTGCAAGCAGTCATGCTGAGTTTTAAAGGTCTTTCTAGCCAGAAAATTAAAAAAAAAAAAAAAAAAAAAAAAAAAAAGTCTAAAGGAAACATGACTAAAACCATTAGGACATAAAATTGAACCCTGGGGTCTCCTTCTAGAGAATTCTAAAAGGTAGTTTAAAAATTCTTCTGTTCTCTTTGAAGGGGCTCCTAAAATTCTTTAGGCTTAATTCCACCATTCCCTACTTGCAATATCATGTTGAGGATTATTCTAAATGATTCTGAGACTTTCCACAACTATGCCTATTTCAAGTCTGTTCTCGGAAGATGGGGCTCCACAGAAGGCGGTTCACATGATTTTTAGTCCGAATCTATAAATAATTGGTGTATCCATTTTAGCCCCCAAAACTCCCATCTGGTTCTCTGTTCACACAAGACACTGGGCCGAAAGCTTGGAAGGATAGTAAATCCTGAGAAACAGGAACACCGTGGGGTAATTGTGATCATAGTAGACGCTGCTGGCTTCTGGCTTTCTGGGAGCTTCAACTTGGCTTTCCCACGGTGGTTTGTACCTATAGGCAGACACAAGGAGGAGAAGAAACGTCCCTTCCTGAAGGGTGTCTATTAAGTCTTCTCTGTTTGGCTTCTCTCTGTGCTTCTAGGCATTAAAACTCCGATACCTCAGACCCGGGTAGGTCTGACCTCCTTCCCATTGAACTGGAGACTTTTTGTAATTTCTGTCTGCAAGAGAGGCAGAAGCACACAGCTTGTTTGGGGGATCCCAGATGGAATCTGCAGGATGGATATTAGAAAAATCAGCTCTTTGGGGTGGCAAACGGAGACACTGAAATCAGAGCGGCAATGAAACCCCATCCATGTTGGGAGGTGGGGTGGGGTGAGGCAACCCAGAATGTTACTTCTGCATTGGTAAACAGTCACTTTGAGGACTCCATCTGCACTTGAAGAATTCCTAATGGGTACAGTCAGTTCAGACAGCACTGTGCTGTGTTGGGAGTCTCTGGTCCCATTCTTCTTGTTAAAGAGGGGTGGAGGTGGGGCAAATAACAGACACACAAACATATACTCAGCAAAAGATGGTGGGACTATGGGCACTAGGCACACCCCTGTGCGTGTAGCAGGGGATGGTTGCAGAAACAACATTCTCAGTGCAGGGACGGGAGTGCAGCGGGATCAGCCTCCCAAAAAGGAGGGGCAAGGTCAGCAAAGGTAAGTCTCTAAGCCAAACAGAGTTGGGGTGGGGAGTGTGGGAGAGGTGGGGCTACACTGGGGACTAGACAAAGGTTGGAGCAGCGAGGAAACAAAACCCACCATGGTTTACTGGGCATGTTTAATTTGAAATTGTGATCCCTACAATTACTGAAAGTGGAGCACTTAAAAAAGAAAACACTTCTATTGTGACAGGGCAGGAAGAGCTAGAGAAATATTTGACATTTGGATGCCTTTTTATAAACTGCCTTTGTTCCGTGCTTCTTTTGCATTTGGTTAAATGCATATTAATTTTTTTCCTTCATAATGAATCACCGTTGTATTCTGGGTCTTCTCTGCAGAGGGGGAAGGACTGGAGGCTTCTTCTGTCCTTGCTTTCCTTGGTGGCTCCGAGTTTTAAGCTTGATCCCTGTAGGAGTGGCGTGGTGCTAACGGGGCCGACATGAGAGAAGAGATGGCGTGGGCAAGAAAGCCTTCTCGGCTATGGGAATTGGAAGCTGGTCCCTTGCTCTGCTGTGGCTTGGGACACTTTGCCACCCCACAGGATGGGGGATGACTTTAGTAAACCTTTGCTAATACCACAGCTTCCCAGATCAATGCTATTTACCCAGAGCCCCCTAGGCAGACCTACAATTGGAAGCCTCTCTTTCTCCCTGTGTGTTCCTGAGAATGACTGGCTGGTGGCGTAGCCACAGAACTGGCAAGTTCGGGTGAAGGAATTAAATTCAGGTCCCTTCACAATTTGACTTGTGGGTGGAGGAGGGAAAGGAAATAAGCCTTAAAGCCTCCCAAAATTGGCAGGCAGACTTCCGGAAGGAGGCTTCTCCGAGGAGGCTTGTCTTAGAATTAAGCTGGGAGTGAAATACGTGTATAAATGATGGGGCTGAAAAGTGGGCTGGCTGGCCTTGTCATGCTGCTACAGGACCAGGGAGTTCTGTGGGTTGCTTTTCCTTTCTTTTTTCCTAAGACGAGAAAGGAGAAATGTTGTGTAACGCGAACTCAGAGCCAAACATTCCAGGCCGAAAATCACTGACTTATGGCAGATTTTCCCCCCTCTGATATTCTTCCCAAATACATCATGGAATTCACAAAGAAGGCTGCTTCTAAATGTCGGCGTGTGCAGTGGTAGTCTGTGAGCGAGGACATAAATGCCTCTGAAGAGATTCTCTAGCTGTCTTTAAGGTTGGTATGGCTGCTCCATCCTTTCTGTGGAGTTTGGCCTTTGGCCTGCCACACTGCAAAAGCTTTCTTGCTTATAGATCACCATTTTGACATGTGTATCTAGTGTGATTAATTAAAGATGGTTTTTAAGCCCATAGATTTCTTCAAAACAGAGATGAGACAGTCCCGAGCTTTTCCTTCTATAAATTGTAGTTATAAACCACCATAAGATGGCAGTGTAGCATAAATTATGGGGAAAGGTGGCTGTCTGGTATAAGGACTGTGGGTGTGAACAGTGTACACCCCAGCTTGGCAGGTGGGCATGGGACTTCTTCCCACAGAGGTCGATTCACGAAGACACACGTTAAGAACTCACAGTATGTTTGCCATGAGCTTGAACTGGTAAGACACTCGCCAACACGGATGGATGGCCCTTTTAGAATTTCCGAGGAAATGAATTGGAATATAAAAATATAAGAAAAAGAGAAAGCAGACCTCAAGTGCCAAATTGGAAAGGGCTTTTCTTCACTCGGTGTTCTAGCCGAGATATGTACTCAACCAGGGGCAAAGGGAAAGCCTGTCGTGTGTCCCCTTGCCCCATCCTGCCCCAAGTCCCGTCCTTACAGGATGCGTGGTAAATACTCTGAGCAATATCACCGGCCCGCGGTGCCGGCGTCGGAGTCTGAACGTTGGCGCCAGCATGTTCGTCCCCCGTTTGTCACAGCCATCGCCTTTCTCAGCTAGATATCGAAGAATAAAAGGTATTCTGGGATGTGAGGCAGCAGGCATCTTTTTTTTTTTTTTTTTTTTTTTTTAATCTTTCCTTCTTCTCATATTCCAAGAAGGGCTGGGTCACAGCTGCCTCTGTCAGTGTGGTCTTGGGTTAGTGGCAATTCCTTGGAGATTAAAGAGGAAAAGGGGAAGAAAAACCTCATCCCAGGCCCTTTGTCTGGGCTCCTTAGCTTCAGATACAGTTGAATATAGCAGCCTTGCCAACATGTTCTCTGGCTTTGTAGAAAAGCTTTAAAAAAAAAAAATCACAGTTTCTTGGAGATCTTTGGCCATTGTGACAGCAGGTAAGTACTCTCAGGCCTGGCAGAGGCCCAGATGCAAAATTTGCTCAGCTTAGCAAGCAGGTATCCAGGCCTGCTCAATCCTCTGTGCTCGGAGGAGCGGGGCAGGATGCCACTGGAGCATCCACAAGGCAGGCATCTGAATGCTTAGTGTATCCCAACACAGGACTGCGCTTGCTGCACGGCCTTTGTGAGGCCTGGTGTCGCATGGTAGCAGGGGGCTTTTAGTAGAATTGTCTCCTCTCTGCCAAAACGGAGGGAATGTCAATTCAAAATCCATGGGTAAATGTGTCCAGGGTTGGG
The DNA here is from genome assembly GCF_903995425.1 of Onychomys torridus. Taxonomy (NCBI): domain Eukaryota; kingdom Metazoa; phylum Chordata; class Mammalia; order Rodentia; family Cricetidae; genus Onychomys; species Onychomys torridus. The sequence goes on along the minus strand of NC_050445.1, from coordinate 89,707,213 downwards.
GAGATGGTTCAGCAGGTAAAACCAATTACTATACAATCCTGATTATGTAAGTTCAAGCCTTAGAACCCATTGTAGAGTGAGCTGACTTCCCAAGGGGGTCCTCTGACCTCCATATGTACTCTGTCACATGTGCACACAGTGTTCCCACAGTGACACACACACCAAATACACAGCACACACACTGATAATGTTACATGTACACACACACACACACACGTGCATTTTAAAAGTCTGAGGTGTGATAGTCTATGAAGGTAAACATGGCAGTCTGGTCTCAGAAGCCCATAGAGCCTGACTTCTAACCAGTTTTGGTGTCTTCTCCCTGGGAGCATGGAGCTGCCATTTTGGAGAGAACAGACTTATCCAGCCACATGCTCAAGTACATGAAAACCAGAAATGACCATTTTGATTATAGGTGTAGACAGGAAGACAATGCTAGAGTCTCGTGTGCCCTCTGAGATCAGCATGCCCTGAAGACAGCTGTTCCCCAGACTGTCAGGACCACTGTGGCAGGTCTGTATGGGGCCAGCGAACAGAAATGACTTGATTCTTAATAAACTCATGCCCCCAGCTCTCTGTAGGCAAAAATCTGCTGTGGAACCACACACCCTTCCTTCTCTCAACTCCTTGCTTCTTGGAGGACATGGAGCCATCCAAATTGTCTTCATAAATGCTACTTTAAAACTCTCTCCTTCTCCCCAATGGGTGACAGCTTTTTTTCTAAATGAAGGTAATTATGTTCTAGCTCATTAGTATGTGAAAGTTCATATCTAAGGATCCTAAGCCCTTAGTGCTAGATTTTAAGGTTTGGTAGCACTAGGGGGTGGGATTTCTATGAATCTGTAATATGTTTTCCATGTTTATATGCTGTGTAGCTGATGTAGTATTGCTTCTGCAGTGAAACCTGTGACTTATTAGGTTAGGTGACCCAGGAGCCTTGTTCTCTAGAACACCACATCACCTCCAGGCTTTTGTTTTTTGGGGGTTGTTGTTTTTTTTGTTTGGGGGGGGTTGTTTTTGTTTTTGTTTTTTGTTTTTTGTTTTTTGTTTTTTTGAGACAGGGTTTCTCTGTGTAACAGTCTTAGATGTCCTGGAACTCACTTTGTAGACCAGGCTGGCCTCAAACTCACTGAGATCCACCTGCCTCTGCCTCCTGAGTGCTGGGATTAAAGGTGTGAGCTGCCACCACCCATCATTGGCTGTGAGTTCTAATCTCTGCCACCCATGTAAAAAAGGTAGAAATAACCACGTGTACCCATAACCCAAGCACTGTGTGGGGTAAAGATTGGAGGATGGTGGGGACTTGCTGGCTGACAGTCTAGCTTTAGGTTCAATGAGAGACCCTGTCTCAAGGGAATATCATGGAGGGTTATAGAGCAGGCTACCTAATAGTCTTCTGTGGCCTTTGCACATGAATAAACATGTATACCTGCACAGACATATGCACTTGCACAATAATAATGGGATATTGTGCCCTTGATAGCCTGGCAGTTTCATAATTATGATTACGAGAAGGTGAATGTCTATTTAAAGTAAATGTGCATGTTTACATTTTAGAGAAAATTTGATATAGATGTTATACTCACAATCTATGGATTGTTTTTTAAAAAACAAAAGGACTTTCCAAGATATGACATTAAAATTGCTTGTAATTACAGTCCCTTGTATGTCCATTGCTTTCAAATTTCTTTCTCGTTAATGGAAAGCCCCCCACCTCTAAACCAGGGTTGCCAACCCCTGTGTTCTGTGTAAGCAGCCAAGGCAGTCACATGATTGGAATGAGCAGGAGTTTGAAAACAGAGAATGGGAAGGACCAGGGCATAGGAAAATGCCTGTACCATCCAAAGGAGATGCAGAGTTCTGCTAAGTGGGCAAGTTCCCTGGGCGCACTACTTACCAAGAAATACTAGAGAAAAGGTTGAATGGACCATTTTCAAAGGCAGTGTTGACAGACTTCTGTGCAAGGAATGTCACTTACATCTTCTCATTAGTTACTCAAAACCTTATATGGTTTTAATATATAGATTATGAAAACAAATCCACATGTTACCATAGCCAGAAGTTTATCTGGTTCTGCCCAGCCTTGCGGTCAGGATGAATCTGTCCCACCTACGTCCTCTTGGACACAAGTAAACCCACAGAGGCTTACATTATTTACAAATTGTGTGGCCTGTGGACCAGCTTATATTAGCTAGCTCTTATAATTTAACTCAACCCATTTCTATTAATCTCTATGTTGCCACGTGGCTGTGACGTTACTGGTCTGCTGGCATCTTGTTGCTCCTTGGGTGGTGGGCTGGCATCTCTACAAACTCTACCCTTCACTCTGTATCTCTGCCTGCATTACCCGCCTGGCTTTAAGCTTTCTTGCCATTGACCAAAACAGTTTGTTTGTTTTTTTTTTTTCAAAACAGGGTTTCTCTGTGTGGCTTTTGAAGCCTGTCCTGGAACTCACTTTGTAGACCAGGCTGGCCTCAAACTCATCTGTCTCTGCCTCCCAAGTGCTGGAGTTAAAGGTGTGCACCACCACTGCCCAGCCTGGCCAAAACGGCTTTATTTATTTTCCAGTGAGGGCCACACATATTCACAGCGTACAGAGAGAGATCCCACGGCAGGTTACCTTATATTCCTCACTGACTGCCAATGCAGTTCTCCTCTGGTCTCTAATAAGGCCTGTCATTTCTGTTCTTGCACCTACTGTTGACACCCATGGTCCAGTTTTCAGCTGTGTACTGGGTGTGGTGAAGCTACCCGATTCCTCTCAGCCTTGACCCCACACTGTTCTTGTCTTCTGGCTCCTTACCTGTTGACAGTGGCAGACTAGGGATGATATTTCCTGGTTCCCATCCGTCTGCAGCCCGCTTTCACCTGCCGCATCCCCACAGAGTTCTAACTAGTGATGCCTGTGCGTGTTCTCCTCTCTCTGGGTTTACTTTTAGTCTGACCCACCAGAAACAAATGGAGCCCCTAACTAACAAGTCCTAGTGATACCTTTCTCACTCTTGAATTAATTGGCATCATCTAACATGTACTGTCCCCACACCCCACACCCATGTCCATTCAACCAGTTCTCTGGGCACCCTCCTTCATCTCCAACATTCCAGGGACCACACCCCATTTTCTTCTGCCGGACTCTGCCCTCAGCTTGCTTTTTCTTTATATCCCGCTTCTGTGATGTCTCTCAAATCTAAAGAGTCTCTCCATCTACAAAGGTAGACATTCTGATGTCTCTTCTTCCTGGAGACAAGCCCTAAAGGCTCCTAAAGCTCAACCTCCCTGAATCCGAACCCCAAACACCTTTGTCATCAACACTAGCTCTCCCCCCCCCCCCCCCCCCGGTCCCCTTTGCCTGCTGGTGAATTGCACCAGGTATCAGTGACCCAACACTTTGGACAGCCTGCTGTCATGAGACCATCCGTGATTCTTTCATCTCCGTTGGCTTCACCTCCCTCCCTCCTCTATCACACCATCTCCACTCTCTGTCCTGATTGCCTTGCTCTCTTATGGACCCAATATTTCCCAAACCCAGTAAGAGCCAGGTGGGTCACCTGTTGTCCAAATGGCTCCCTCCATGTTACTGTCCATGTTAAACTCATTACTAAGCTTGGGAGGCTGCCATTTAGCTGCATCCACTGTATTTTCAGTGTTATTGACCATAACTCCCATTTATGTGAACACCATAGGTTTTTTTCATCCAAGCAGCTTATGTCCATCTCCTATCTTCTGATAAGAAACATGTTTTTCTTTTTTACCTAATGTGGAGGCTCACTTGAAGACCCAGAGGCTAAGATGTCATTGTTAAAGTTAGATTATCATTGCATGGATAACAAAAACCATGGAGTGTTATTTTTAATATCACCTCCATTTGTACTTCCTTATGTCTTCTCTGGACTCTCAATAATAAAATAGAATTGCTGTTCATCGTTTTGTGTGTGTGTGTGTGTGTGTGTGTGTGTGTGTGTGTGTGTGTGAGAGAGAGAGAGAGAGAGAGAGAGAGAGAGAGAGAGAGAGAGAGAGAGAGATTACTGGGTGTAGGTATGCCACAATGCCTGTGTGGAGGTCAGAAGACAACTTTCAGGAGTCGGTTCTCTTGTTTGACCTTGCCAAGATAGGGTTTGTCTTGTATCTGTTGATGTGCTGCGTACTCCAGCTAGCTGATTCCAGAGCTTCTAGATCATTCTTCTGTCTCTTCCTTCCATCTTGCCACCAGAGTGCTAGGATTGCAGACGTACATATCACATCTGGTTTTTTGTTTTCGTTTTTGTTTTAAGGTCAGTTCTGGAAATCAAACTCGGGTCCTCGGGCTTGTGTGGTAGGCCTGTATAGACTGAGCTATCTCCCCCTCCCCAAACCCCCTTTAAAGCCCCTTGTATTATTTTCTTAGAAGCTGTGTGATTGGGCTAAATAAAAATAACTGGCCTTGCCTTGAGTTGCCCCCTTGATGATGGATTATGATGTAGTCCATGCCATGATCACAGGAAGCATCAAGATTCAATTCTCCACTAATCATGGCCATCAGCAATGTTTAATCAGGCCGATAACGTAAGCATGGTTTCAAACATTGGACACATTACTGAAATATGGTTTTACATCAAATAGATGGTTCATTCAGAAACCTCAGGGCAAGAGAAATTATTGTATCTGTTGGAAAAAGATTTCTGGCTTTGAATCTTCAGTGGGATTGTTAGAAAATGTTATCGGTACATCACCAGGGACATGATAGTTGTCTTCATTGACTGTCATTAGAAATAAAAATTTCATGTGTTTTGCCAGCACTCAGAAACAAGAATTTCATCATGTATTTCATCTGTCTTTTCATGATACAATAGCAATGAAGACGATTCTTTTCATGCCCTCACTGGAGACAGGTGGAGGCCCACGTTCTCCAGGAAATCTGTGTCTGGAGGTGGATGATGACTCAACGTAGCATCAGGTTAGGAAAGGATTTGGGGAATTCATTTTGGCTACAGTCTTTTCTACCATTGTTTGATAGAAAAGAATGTGGGGCTGGAGAGATGGTCCGGTTGTTTAGAATGCTTGCTATACAATCAGAGGCCAGGAGTTGAGATGTCAGGACTTATGTAATCCACACATGGTCTCATGTAAGCCTACAGTTCCAGTGCCGAGGGGTCTGGGGACAGGAGGGTCACTTGGACTTGCTGGCACCAACCTCACTGAAAAGCATAAACTCCAGGTTTAGGGAGAGACTTTGCCTCTACAGATGCACATAGGCACACATATCTGCACATGCCTGTGTTCATACACTATGTACATGTTGCTCAGTCATGCATATTGCACACATACAAACCACATATCACACACACATACATATACCACATGTCACACACACACACACACACACACATGTACACCCCATTCACACAAACACCACATACAGCACACAAACTACCTGCTCACACCTCACACATACACACACATATATATATCTCACATATATACATTACAAACACTACACACATATACCACAAACACATATGCCACACACACTCACATCCTGCATACTGCACACACAAACACATGATCATACACTACACATATATACACATATCACACTACCTACACAGAACATACTCTATACTCACACACACACAAAACACACACACACACACACACGCCATATGCATACTGCACTTCCATCATAGACACACACCACACATATATACACATTGCATATACCATCACCCACATATACATAGACAAGTGCGCATACTTGCGCGCGCGCGTGCGCGCACACACACACACACACACACACACACACACACGTACACACTGCACACACACAGAGGAATATAATCCCTTCCTCCTCTGACTTTAAAAGGAAGTTTCTAACCCAATGATGAAATTCTGAGGAGATAAATTAAATCTTGTACAGTTTGACTTGAATTCCCAGCTTTTAAAACTCCATGTTTTTTTTTCCCCCAAGTAGGCAACCACATCCTAGCTTTCAAAGTTCAATTTCCAGCCTAAGAAACTGGAAATTCTCGTGCCTTTCAGAGACAGCTCAGTTCCTTGACGTCCTGTTAATGCCACATTCGGCTAAGTTAGCAGCTTCCAGCTCAGCCAGTGGGATTGAAGAGATAGGATGAGTGAGAACAGACTGCACTTCTTGTGAAATGTGGACATTGGAGTATACGAAGACCCACCTATCTTGTGCCTCTCAGTTCTGAATTTCGTGGCCTCTGTGTATGCTGAAGAGGCCATTTCCATTCAAGCTCAAAGAGGCAGCCATGGCTGTAGAGGATTAAGACCAGTAGATAGTCACAGAGAGCTGTTGGGAGGTAGACAACCAAAGAAGTGTACACAGGTGTGCGTCTGTGTGCACCTGTGTTTGCATTACAGAGGCCAGCTGTCATCCTTCTGTCACATCCCACCTTACTTTTGAGACAAGGTCTCTCACTGAACCTGGACCAGCTCCCTGGCTGGTCACTGAGAATCCCTCTGTTCCTGCCATCCACACTAGAATTACAGGCACACACTGCCACACCAGAGCTGGGGATCTGGACATAGGTAGTTTATTAACTGAGCCCAGTACATCATCCCAGTACACCAAATTTCCTACTGACGTCATGTCCCCCCAGATTCTATCCTGCATGGTCAGGGAAGAACTCTCGTTTCCCACACCCCTGTTTTGCATAGCTATTCTATAGGGCGACTGGCAGTTCCCAGAGACCTGCACGCAGCTGAGATGATCAAGATCTGGCACCTGAAGATGATTCTGTGTGGGAAACATTTGTAGGCTGAAGATGAATTGCTGTCGGAATCTCATCTCGGTAGCTGTAATTCTCCCTCCTTGTAGGACCCCATTTCTCTTCCAATGCTGCCAGAGTTGTTTGAATCGAGGTTGGTGATTCCGAAGCCTGGCTGGAACGCCTGGATTTAGACAGAAGCATTTCTCCCGGTCTTTCAGGCTGATTGATCCTCACTGTGACACGCCACATCTGGTCATGTCACTTCTGTTCTGTTTATGTGACATGGCATAATGTCGAGCCGTGCTGATTTTGGCGCTCTTGTCCTCTGAAGAGATGGCAGACGTCGGGCGTTATTTCTGCAGACCGCCAGCATATTTTAAAATGTGTTCAGACTTACCTACAAGAAATGAAAGTATTCATTAAAAAGACATGTCTTCTTGAAAAGTCTTGCTCAACGAATGGATACTTCCACAGATGAGAGGGTAAAGAGATTGGTAACTCCATTGAACAAGGACTGATTGAGGCATCACTGTGGCCAGGTAGTGTCTGGTACTGTGTTTCAGGGTATGAGTAGGAACGAGAGGTCCAGAGGCAAGCATGCTGCCCATCGAAGGGGATCGTGTGCAGGTGGTTCCATCTGCACATTTGTGTCTCCATCTCTCTCTTCAACCCAGAGCCCGCAGCTCTAGCTGCCTATGGGTGTCTTCACTCAGGTGCCCAGGTGCAGTTTGGCACAGATGCCCTAGACACTGAGAGTAAAACAGGGCTTACTAGGAGTGGGGAGAGGGGAGGAGACGGGTACAGAGTTGCCGTTTGATGATAGGATGGAGTTTTCTGTTTGTGACGATGGGAAAGTTCTGGAAATAGATGCTAATTTTGGCTATACTGTGTGTGACTTGTGTGCTTTACACTGTATATTTTATATAAGTTTTACCACACACTTGAAACAACTACATGTCCAAAGCCCTTCACTTCCACACCCATGAGATAAATGTTCTATTTATTTCACTTTCCATTTTCATGTGTATGTGGTATGCACATGTTTTCGCGTGTGTGTTGGTGCCTGTGCATGGGGAAGCCTGAGGTTGATATTGGCAGTCATCTTTGGGTCTCTCAATCAAACTCATAGCTAGACGATGTGGCCAATCTTGCCAGCTAGTTTATTCTGAGGATTCAGGGGCTGGAATTATAGGCAGCTACCATGGCAAACCATCTTCCTAGCCCAAGGCTTCTATTTTTATACAAGGCAAGGTTCTCCTTCATCAGCAAATCCTTTGGACCAAGCAGTGCACAGTGACTCCCCGGGTCTTTTGTCCCTATGGGTCAGAACAGATTTGCTCTCACAGACCTTAGCCTCCACTGAGTTCTTCTCTATCCTCTGGCCCAACACCTCACACTTGACCTTATCAGCTCCACCAGTGATGCAAGCCCGCCTCCCCCCCCCCCCCCCCCCCCCCCCCCGGGTTGCTCCAAGACTGCAGGATATAATGGTAAGAGCCCTTGCTTTCGCCTCTGGGTGATGTTGTTTATGATCCTGACTATGCCACCTGTTGTTTGTGCATTCATGGGAAAGTTGCTTAACCTACATGGCTTCTCTTCAGCAAAGTGGGCACAATGATGCCAGAGTTGTTGCATTGTGAGGATTGTAAAGGACCCAAGGAAGCATCCTACCAGTCAGAGCTAATGGACATCCCCAGTAAATGGTGTATGTTGAATAAGGAAGTGTTTCATGCCAGTGACTCTGCCACAGTTCAGGCCCTGGGCCTCAACGTTGTCCCGTGCATAGGTCTGGGGATGAGGTAAATGACTCAGTGATAGTGAAGTATGATGTGATCCCAAGCACCAGAAATCAATTCTGGCACAGTTAAGTTACAAGGGAGTTTTGGGGTGTGGGCACTTTGCTAAAGGGCACTGTGGCAAACTTAAGGAAAAGCTGGACATCTGGACCTGGAATGTACAAGAGCCAGGAGGAAGGATAGGGATGACAACCTGTCTTGGGCACTGTGGTGAGGATATATCAACCACAGAAAGCTTCTAGCCCTGTCATTTCATACAGTTCCCAGGGCAGCTTCTGGTCGGCCTAGGGTAACACACATGTAACCCACACTCAGCCAGTTAGGATACCTCCTGAGCACATAGCCATTCTGGGCAGCATCACATCAACATATTACACCTTGGTGCCTTGGACCATTGTCTGTCTTCCAATATTTATTAAGCACTTGACTTGTGCCTCGTATTAGGCTCTCGGTGTGAAGGACCACTATTTGCAGCCAGGAGCTCACAGCTGAATGTGACTGAATCAAATAGGTCTTTTTCATCATGAGGTCCATGTCCCATCCAAATGGTGCAGAGGGCAAGGGTGCCTTTCCAAAGGAAACCCAAGCCACTGTTAAAAAAAAAAGACTCAGTGATATATATTCTAATGCCCCAATTAATGTTAGTTCTTCCTCCCAGGCCGAGATGTCCTCAGCTATAAAATGGGTGTGATAATGACTCATACATCATGAAATTTGTTTGCAGATGAAATGAGTACATAGATGTAATGTTCAGAGACTATTCTAGAAGGTAGACTCCCCTGTCCATGCTGGCTGTCCAGCATGCCCAGTTTCTCATAGTTTTGTCCTGTTTATGTGCTATTTTACTAATGGGAACCCAACAATCAGTATGCTCTTGGCCTGGCCACAACCCTGGAAGCAACTGACTTTTGGGCAGCAGCAGTAAAGGGAAACATTGACCTTTTCTTATAATCTTGGAGCATACCTTTCTCAGGTAGGCTGGCTAGTTGTTTGTTTATTTTTGTCAACTTGACACAAGCTCAGGTCATCTGGAAAGAGGCAACCTTAGCTGAGAAAATGCTTTCATCAGATTGGCCTGTAGGCAAGTCTGTGGAGCATTTTCTTGATTAATGATTGGTATGGGAGGTCCCAGCCCACTGTGGGTGTTACCACCCCTAGGCATGTGGTCTTGGGCTATATAAGAAAGTAGGCTGAGGAACAAGGCAGTTAGCAATGTTTCTCCATGGCCCCTGCTTCAGTTCCTGCCTCTGAGTTCCTGCCCTACTTGAGTCCTTCCCTGACTTCCCTCAATAATGGACTGTGACTGGACATTTAGGTCAAATAAACCCTTTCCTCCCCAAGTTGTTTTTGATCAGAATATTTTATCACAGTAATAGAAAGAAAACTGGGTTATCAAGGTTTCTCCTTGCACATGGGTCTGTGAAGTAAATGCTTTAAATGGCAAGTTGAGCTGGTGCTTTGGGCTGGGACCAGACCCTTCTCTACAGAAGGTTCCAGGCCTGTGGCTTTGATCCAGCCTTATCCCTGAACATACTCACCACACACGACTGACTGGGAGTGATTGAAATGTAAGTGTCTGCTGGGCTGAGATGCTAAATTCAGGATAGGGAGCATATGGATGGCTCCATATTTGTTTTCTGCATATCTGATGTTAGCAGTTCGGAGCATCAGTGGGACGCTCCCTGGAGAATTTCAGTTCTGTAAATGAAACAATTATTTTGGCAGTTTGGGAGAGATATATTCATAACTTTCATGGTATTTAAAGGGGAAATGCACCTTCTCCGAGTCCCTGCTTCCCTTGCCAGATACAAAGAATGAGATAGGAGTGCCGAGGGAATAGATGGCATGAAATAGAAAAATTGAGAGTCAAAGTGTTGTGCTGGAATTTCCAGGACCGAGAGCACGACAGGGCAAAAAGAAGGTTCTCCAAATCCAGGCAAAGAAAAGTTGCAGAGTGCACCATGCCTGGGCAGTCTGTTCATTCAGTCATCAGCTAAATAAGCAGCATCTTGGATAGCTTCCTGTCAAGGGGTGTCATGCAAAGGCGCCGCGCTTGTCCTCAATAACTGTTCATAGTTGAGACTACAGAGTTAGGACTGTTTGGTTGCAAGTTGCAGAAAGCAATGAACACCAAATCTGGGCAAAATAGAGAAAATTCTTATGATGCAGTGTAGCTCCTGGAACCAAAAAACGATGGGAATCCATCCAAACTCCAGACCCAGAAATGAAAAGCTGTAGAGCCCTGGTTGGGAAGATGACTCAGTCTCTAAGTGCTTACCATGAAAGTATGAGATTCCAGTGCCGATTTAAAAAGTCAGGCATGGTGATGTGTGCCTGACATGCCAGTGCTGGGGAGACCAAGACAGGCAGATCCCTGGATCTTGCTGGCCAGCCAGCCTAGCTGAATCAGTCCTGGTTGCAGAGCCTATCTCAGAAAATATGGTAGAGAATGATTGAGAAAGACACCTGATGTTGACCTCTGGTCTCTAGATGCATGGGCACCTGCACACACATGAACCCAGGCAGGCCCTCTGTGAGGCTGTCTCAGGTACCCTGCTCATCTCTCCTTTCCATTCTGGTTTTCACTTTTTCTCATTTCCCAGAAGACAAAATGGTGACCCTCTACACTTTACGCCATGTCTGAGTTCCTAGCTCTCTTTACATCTGTGTGGTCAAATTCAAGAGAGGGGATCTGTCAGCTCTTCAGTTGGACATCACTGCTAAACGTGGTTAGGCGTGGACCTAGGTACAGCCTTATCATGCAGACTAGTCCCTGGAACAGCAGCAGTGGGTCTTACCTGGAAGCTTATTTGAAAAATGACTCTCAGACTCCCCTAGAAATGCTCTGGCGCCACCATATCAGAACCACATCTTCACAGGTTCCCCAGGTACTGGATGCAGGCTAAAGCTGTAAAAGCAATATGGCTGCCCCTGTGTGGATGACATTGGGTGTGAAGAAGGTGGGTGTGATTGGAGCAAGTATCCAGAGTGCTTCTGTGCCTCTTCCAGAGGGAACAGTAACTCTTAAGGGCATCTCTAGAGTATGCTTGTCATGATATGATGTTTTGCATCTGTGGGATGCTTCTCTGCGATTGCTCTGTTGTCCCCCTCCACAAGAGGCCTAAAATAAGACTCCTCTGATTTTGCCTGAGTCTAAGGTCTTGGGAGATGGCTCAGTGAGTAAGGGGCTTGCTGTGTAAGCATGGAGATCTGAGTTCCATTCCCAGAGCCCATATGAGAAAAGCCATGAGTGGTGGCCCATGCTTGAAATCCCAGTGTTGGGGCGATGAAGACAGGGATCATTAGCCAGCCATATTGTCAAGTTCACTGCAGTGGGAAACCCTCTCAAAAGGTAGAGGGTAGAGGAAAGACACTCAAGGTTAACTTCTAGCCCCTATGTCCCCTCACATACGTATGCATGCACTCATGCACACAGGAACACACACACTTGAGCACCCACTCACCCACACTCATACACAAGTCTAGAGAGTTCATACCCCCACAGAGTGGCTGCAGGGGATCAGCAGACCTCCAGTGACAAGAAAGTCCACATGTGGGGACCAGTGGCTGGTCTATATCAACACTGTGGAATCAGGACTAGCTGTCAATGCCGTAACACAGGCCCTGATACCTGGACCTTTGGCCTGAGTTGTCACAGGTTACTTTGAGCCCTGGAGGTCTAAATACAGGCACTGACTTCATGCTTGGGGATACCAGGAGCATGGCACCTTGGAGGGAAACGCAGCTAGACAAGGGTTTCCTTGTCAGGGCTTCTTCATGTTCTAGTTACTCTCAACCAGCGCTTGCCCAGCTGAGGCCTGAGAGAAATGGTGGTTGACAAGCACTGGAGGCCAGGCCCAAGAGAAGAAAGCTATGAGGGTCTAACCTCATTGTTTTTCACATCCCTGCTTCACGCGCATATAGCCTGGTCTGCATGCCTTAAATCACAAAATGCACTAGAACAGTAGTACATGTCTGCATGCAAGTGTGCACCCACAGGTACTGCATGCTCACAATTTGTCTGGTCAGGCTATAAGGTCACAAAGGTTTGGAGACCCCCCCTAGTTTACAATCTGCCTGTTTACGGTAGTGTAGGACATTATGTATTTAACAGACATTTTCCCCAGCACTTGCTCCATGCCCAGTGGGCTGCAAGTGCACACTGTGTCTTTGTATGTTTAGTCTCTGTAGCTTCTCCTTAAAGTAGGTTCCATCAGTCTCTCCTCTGAGGAGACTGAAGCACAGAGAAGTTAGGTGATTTGCCTGAGGTTGCCCAGCTAGGCAGAAGAAGCTGGAATTACACCCAGGCAGTCTGGCTCCAGCCTTCAGATTCATAGGCACTAATTAGGCCGCCCCAAGCAAAGTCTTCCATAAAGCCAAATGTTCTAAATAAAAGTAAACAGAGATGCTTTTGTTTGCAAAGGGTGAGGAACATCTTACCCTTCCCCCACTCCCTCCTTCCTTTCCAGTATCTCTCTTTTTTCCCTCCCTCTGTTCACTATCTCCTCAACCCCGCTTCCTTTCACTAAGTGCTGAGTACCCCAGGGAACCCAGTTTGCCAATCATCACACTGTTACTCACCTCACGTTGGCCCACCTTTGCAAGGTGGTGATGTGGTTGCCCTGGGTCTAGGTCTCTTCCATCACAATGCAGGGGTCTTTTTGCAAGCCCCAGGAAGGCAGACATGGAGTGAGCCCTGTGAGCCTTTCCCAAGCATCTGCCCTTGTGGGAAAGCATCCGCCCCCTGCTTCCTTGAAAGCATACCAGAATGTAGGAAGTCTTCCCTTTTATAGCGTTTGAATTTCTCGATTCACCTTCTCGTTCCTTCCTTTGACTCAGCTCACTAGTTTTGCCAACTTTATAACTAAGACAATTTCAGATGCTAAAATCTGAAGAGGATAGACCAGGTATCTGAGGATACTGATGTTGAGCCTCCGCTCAGGCCTTATTAAACTTGGGTACATACTTACAGTATGTACCAGGGTCCCCATGGTCACATGAGTGAGGTTTCATAGCCTCTTGGGGCCTGGTAGAGCCGCCGTACACACTGTGACAGCCCACTTATAAACATTATTTGTGATTTGCACCCTGCTATCAATCGAGATTGAGAATATTGATCGTAACTGATTGCTGAGGACCAAAATAAAGTGAAAGGGTAATTGGCTGCCATGTCCCCCATCGATCGGATGCCACAGTTCATCGCCACGGAAATTATTTTCAAGTGCTTTGGTTTATCATTCCTAATAAATATAGAAATTGAGTAATCAAAATGACTTACATTCACATCGAACCAAAAGCTTTTAAGGAAGTGTCTATGTTTAAGTGAGTCTGTGGTCGTCTCTGGATTTCCAGTTGAGCCCCAGGGTGCTTTTCTCAGAGCTGGGAGGAAGTCTGACTCCAGGAAGAAATATAGTGCCCTTGTCCTCCAGCCCTGTCCCAGGGATTCCCCTGCAGCTGTGGCCCATGGGCCTGGAAGGAAGATCTCTGCTAGCTAGTCCCCTGTCCATCTTCGCTATAAATTAAACACAGTTTCCTAAAGCAGACAACTCCTTGCTTAGATCTTACCCTGGCTTTGATCATGTGTGTTCTCAGGCTTGTAGCTATGTGTGAAGTGACCTTATTAAGCATTGGTGTTATTTGTGTAGATCCTATGGCATGCAGTCAATACATTGTGGTTCCCCAGATAATTGTGGGGTTTTGTTCGTTTTGTTGTTTTTTAGAAACAGAGTCTCACTGCATATATTGCCCTGGCTGGATTTACTACATAGACCAGCCTGGCCTCAAACTCAGGCATTTGCTTCTCTCTGCTTCTGGAGTGCTAGGGTTAAAGACCACAGCCTCAACAGACTTTTTTTTTTTTTTAGATTTTATTTTTATTTTATATGTAAGGTTCATCTGTCTGTATATATGCCTGTGCACCATGTGTGTGCAGTGCTTGCAGGGGCCAAAAGAGGGGCATCAGACTCCCTGGGGACTGTAGTTCTAGAGATTGTGAGCTGCCATGTGGGTTCTAGGAACCAAACCATGGTCCCCTGGAAGAGCAACCAGTCCTTTTAACTACTGAGCCATCTCTCCAGCCCTGATATGATTGTGGGTGCTTTGTCGTTTTGTGTTTGTTTGTTTGGTTGGTTTGTTGGTTGATTTTGTTTTTTTGAGACAGGGTTTCTCTGTGTAGCCCTAGCTATCCTGGATCTCGCTCTGTAGACCAGGCTGCCCTCGAAGTCACAGAGATCCGCCTGGCTCTGGCTCCCAGGTGCTGGAATTGAAGGTGTGCATTACTATACTCAGCTAACGATTGTGGGTTTTATCTTTTATCTTTATTCATTTTTTATCTTTTCTTTCTTTCTCTTTCACCCATCTTTCCCCTCCCCCTCCCTCCCTCCCTCCCTCCCTTCCTCCCTCCCTCTTCCTGCCTTCTTTCCTCTGTTTTTTTCTCCTTCCCTCCCTTCCTTCCCCACTCTTCCCCTTTCCTTCCATGCTTCCTTTCCTCTCTTCTTTCTTCCTGTTCTCCTGTCCCCTTTCCTTCCTTCTCTTCCTTTTATTCTTGTTTTCTTTCTTCTGAAGTTTGTTGTGTAGCCAAGGCTACCGTTCAACTTACTCTGTAGAGCAGGCTCTCCTCCAGCTCCTCCTGCCCCCGTCGCTTGTGTCAAAATGGCAGGTATGTGCTGCCATGCCCGGCACCAAGGCTGCTTGCTGAGGAAGATTTCACCTCCTCTGAAGCAGAGGAGAAGAGTAGGGTGAAGATGCCAGAGACAGCTTTGGGATGAGAGGCCCTGGTGCAGAGCCCTGTGCAGGGGAACTTAGGTCTAGGAGTTTCTCACCTGGTACTGGCGATACGTAAACTCTCACAATCAAAATGACAGGGATTGTGTGCGAAGTGGACTAGTACCACAGCAATCCAAAGGAAAGAGTGTTGGAACCCAGGAAATGAGCAGCTCAGTTTTGTGCAGGTGACACAGTGCAGAAATGTACAAGAGGTAGAGTGTATCTATCTTTGCCTGTGAACATGCATGTGTGTGTGTGTGTGTGTGTGTGTGTGTGTGTGTGTGTGTATGTATCTGTGTGTATGCTTGTGTTTGTTCTATGTGTTTGCATGTGTATGTTTAGGTGTATATCTTTGTATATGTGTGTTTGTGTATATGTGACCTCAGTGATAATGTTGCAACTAGTGACTGAATGTAAAATGGTTTGAAGAGGTCTTGTTGACATTGTGTGGAAACCCTTGATGGCAGGTGTGGTATGTAACAACTGTGGGGAAGGGAGGTGTCTTTCCCACATAATAGAAAGTTAGGGTTTCTATTTCTGTGAAGAGACACCATGACCACAGCAACTCTTACAAAAGAAAAGGTTTAATTGGGGGCTAATTCAGTGATTTAGTACATTGTCATCATGGCAGGAAGCATGGAGGGATGCAGGTAAGCATGGTGCTTGAGAGGTAGCTGAGAGTTCTACATACAGATCACAGACAGCAGGAAGAGAGTGAGACACTGGGCTTGGCTTGGACATCTGAGACCTCAAAGCCCAGCCCAGTGACACATTTACTCCAACAAGGCCACCCCTCCTAACAGTGACACTCCCTGTGAGCCTATAGGGGCCATTTTTTTTCAAACCACCACAGAAGGCAACTGGTAGGTGTCTGAGGTGCTTTCACATTATCCTACCATGTATCTGTTGGGTTAGAACAAAACTGCATTTTCAAAACAAGCTCTGACACAGCATCAACTATATCATATGATTTATATGCGGGAGGCTCCTGTGCAATTTTAAACTTTTCAATAGCCACATCTAAAAAAAGAAATAGATAAAATTAACTTAGATAATATATTTTATTTAATCCAATATATTCAATGCACCACACCAAGGTACCATTTCAAAGATTACTGATAAGCTGCACATTCCTTTAACGCTCTCAACTTGTATACGTGTTTTTACCTAAAATACATCCTAATTTAGAATTGCATTTTGATGGTTCCCTAATCACACATGGCTCACAGCTACCATTCTGCACAGCAGAGGGGTAGAGATAAGAACACTGGGTAGTGAGGTTAAAAAGAACAGGAGAATGTGCAGGTGAAAATAGAAATGTGCCGTAGGGACAGGTGTCCCTATTTATGGTTACCTAAGGTAGAAATTAGGCCCACGGTGTTTGTTACATTTGGGGGGATATGCAGCAACACACACCTGTGGAAGAGGTAGAAAGGGGACTGTGCTCAGAGAGCGGACTCAGTGAGAATCCACAGGAAATATGCACTTTGATTCTACCTGACCCTGGGTAACAGTGATGTGTGTCGAAGCTGTGCCAACCTTTGTGAGCTCCCCTAGGGCAAGAGTCTTGCATGCAGAGCAACTTGTCCTTAGGGCTTGGTTAGTCCAGGCTAGATCTGGAGTAGGTTCCAGGGAAGTTTCATTGGGCTAACATTAGCTCCTTTTTTGGGCTGTCACCTGCTGCCTAGTTGCTTTTGTAGCCTAGGCTGGCCTTGGACAAGTCACAAATTCATGGTAGGCCTCCCTTACCCTCCTAAGTGCTGGGATTACAGGTGTGAGCCAGAACACCCCACTTAAGCTCTTGAATGGCAAGACTGGAAAAGTTAAAATAGGATGTTTCTTTGACCTGCTATCAATCACCTTTCATACATTCATTCAGTTAATCACTCACTAGTACGAATCCATCACTGGAGCCCCATTGCGCCTCACCTCTCCTATCCTCCATGCCCTGCCCAGAGCTGTGTCCATTTCCCATCTATCCATCCATCCATCCATCCCTGCTCTTTCTCCATCCTCCTGTGCTCGTGAGCTCGGGTATATTTCCAGTCTATTGCTTTCCTAGGACTCCGCTTGGATAAGGTCCCCAAGAGAGCCCCTCTGGTCCTGATGGCTTGAGCGCCCGTCTCCACTTCTTACTGTGTCAGCCTCTACCATAATTGTACTCCTTCACTGTTACCTCCAGTGGTTGACTAGAGGCTCTTGAAGGCATACATCTTGTTTCTTAGTCTCACCTGCAGCTAGCTCACTTTGAAGGTGAAGATTGTAGATGCTCTCATCACAGTATGATCCAGGAACATGCAAGGTGGATAATGGGCCAGATCACAAGGACCTCTGAGCCTCCATTCCTGAAGTCTTCACTACCGTTTCTGGAGCACAATCAATGGCTTTGACAACCGTCTACTGTATTGTAGCACACTGGTATTTAAACTTTTTCAGTGGCTTTTAGAAGACCCCTTCCCTTAGAGCCAGAAGCCTTCCCACCCACTCCTGCCTCCACCAACCTTTCATGGCCTCTGAGCTTCCCTTGCTCAGAACTCCTTTCCACTCCTTGAGTGTTGAGATTTTTTTTTCCATCTCTGGGCCTTCATGTTGGCCCTTCCCTCTGCCTCAGATACTCTTCCTCTACTTCTAGGCCTTCAGATGTTTGACCCACAGTTTTCATGTAGGTCCCCGCTCCCTTAGAGAGGCCCTAGCTGTTTTACTCAATGACCTCCCCTAGCACCTTAGCTCATGGTCCTCCTTTTATTCCCTCACAAACCTCATCTGTACTGAGAATCCCTTTGTCTGCTTCCCCGTCCCCCTTTCCTTCTGCACTGTAAGTTTCTTGATGGCTGGGCCTCTGCCTGGCTTATCGACAGCTGTTCCCAGGCACCTAGGGTATGCAGGCTCTTGTTACGATCCTTACACAAGTGAGTCAAGGCATGCTTTGTGCATGTGATCAGATAGACTTGGAGAGAGAGAGAGAGAGAGAGAGAGAGAGAGAGAGAGAGAGAGAGAGAGAGAGAGTTAGAGTTCTAGCTTACACTGGAGAGTCTTTTTGCCCCAGGTTGGGTCTCCACACAAGCCAGTCCCTGCCACTGTGAGAAAACATCTGGACAAAAGCAACTTAGGAGAGAAATGGTTTGTTGTGGTTCACTGATAAAGGGTTCAGTCCATCATAGCAGCAGAGGGAGGCAAGGAGGCAGGGGCTTGAGGAGGCAACTGGCCACATAGAATTTGAGATGTGAATGACGGTGCTCAGCTTGATTTCCCCTTATATTCAGTCCAAGACCCCAATCCATAGCAACAGTGCCACCCACATTTAGGGCGAGGCCTATTGCAATTTAATATAAGCTATAATCTCTTATGGACATGCCTAGAGTCTCGTCTTCTAGGTATTTCTAGATGCTGTCACATTGACAATATCAACCATCACATGTGGTCCCTTACAGAAGAGTTCTTGTGTAAGTAGCTATTTGAGAGGAGTTACCAGGAAATACTAAAAAGACTGTGGGAAGGCAAATCAGTTTGGGGCCAGGTATCAAGCTTGACGCCTTTTGGGAAGTCAGGAACTCACACCCTCGCCACACCCTTGCCTCTTGGAGAAACCTAAATCAAAGGCTGAGGAGAGATGATGATATAACATAAATTAATGCACATCATTAATATTATATAATGATGGTATAACAGAAATTATTGCAAGAGGGAAAGATGATCCTATGTCCTAGCAGAAATCAGTAATTTGGCTTTGTGGGTTTCTTTGCAGCTAGTAAACAAATATATTCTCTTATATTTTAAAATGCCTGAGCAGCTTAGAAGCACAGAGGAAAAGCAAAAGAAGGCCAGAAGAGTGTTACATCCCCTGGAGCTGGAGTTACAGGCAGTTGTGAGCTAGCCAATGTGGATGTTGAGGACCAAACTCAGGTTCTCTGGACTAACAATGTGTTCACTTAACAACTGAGACATTTCATCAGCCTCACACAATTGTCTTCTGAACTTTTGACTTTATCGTATCTGCCAATATACCATTGGCCAGAGCAAGTCACATGACAAGACCTAACATCAGGAACTGAGTCTAGGTACTCTGTCCACACAGATGGTAATGGTAGAACATGGATATTTCTGACTAGTAATCTAATGGACCATCTAAGATGCTGCAGTCAGAACAAGGGACTTGAGAGAGTTCTGGCTTCTTTCCTTGGACTCATGTCATTGACGTTTTCTTATATTCAAGGTTTCCAAGCCCTGGCAAAGTTGCTGTTGACTTAGCCCCTGTATGGGAGGCACCAAGACCTGACTGCTTTCTTTTCCAAAGAAGCCAGATGGGTACTTCAGGAATTGTCAGAGACTTACCTCTGGGAAGACACTGGCTTTGTTGACTAAACTCTCTCTCGTGGTACAATCTAGCTGTGATGGGGATGGGGGTGGGGGCTTTGTAACTTGAACTTTGTTAGCTCACTTCAGCATGGTGGGAGAGTCAAGATGAAGTGTCACAAGATGTAGAAACACAGAGTGGGGACAGTTCTAGCTCCTCTTTCATCATGAAGGTTCACAATTCTCTATCTTAGGCAACTTAAACTTATTCATTCACACAAAGCAAGGAGATAAAACATATCACTACAGTGCCAGAGGCTGAGCAGTGCTCATTGCTGAAGAGGGCAAGGAAGAAGGATTTTATTTGAATCCTTAGAGAGCTAGGGTCTGAGAGTCAACAGTGCCGTGCTAAAGTTGGGCAGCACAAGGACTGGTCACCTCTCATTGTTGACTCTTTTGATGACTGCCAGAACCCAGAAGTTTTCTTTGTAGATGTCACCTTCATCAACAGCAGTAGGCCCATGGTCATGGCCGATGCATGTCATAAAATGGATAAACTATAAAATTGGAGCAGAACAACCCATGGAAATAGTGAGAACAGGAATGGAATGATGGTTGAAGGAATCTTGAATCTTCAAGGTGGAAAACCTTGTGTTTTCCCAACTTTGAATGGCCCTTGAATCTACATGTGTGCAAGTGTGGTTTTGTGCAATATAGGGAACTGTCAGTGTCTGCAGATGACGCCTGTCTTAGTTCCTTTTCCTGTTGCTGTGATAACATACCCTGGCAGAAGCAGCTTACAGGAGAATGTGTTTACCAGGACTCACAGTCTGTGGTTACACAGTCCATCATGGTGGGAAAGTGACAGAAACAGGAGCTTGAGGAACTAATAGCAATCCATCCAGTCTAGACGCAGAGAGGTGAATGCTGGAGCTCAGCTCACTTCCTCCTCCTCCTCCTCCTTATACAGTCCAGGATCCCAGCACCCACAGTGATTCCCCGCCCACAGTAGGTGGGCCTTCCCACCTCCTTTAACTTAGTCGAGGTACTCCTCCACAGCATGCCCAGAGGCTCACAGTTCCAGGTAATTCTAAACCTCTTCAAGCTGGCAATTGAGATCAATCATCACATCATCAATATGTTTTTATCCCCTTAAACCTCAGATATAGCCACACAGTGGTGACACATACTTTAATCACAGCACTCAGGAGGCAGAGGCAGGCAGATCTCTGTGAGTTCTAGGACACTCAGGGCTACACAGAGAAACCCTGTCTCAAAAAAAAAAAAAATCAGAAATTTGCCAGGCAGTGGTCACACACCTTTAATCCCAGCATTTGGGAGGCAGAGGCAGGCAGATCTCTGTGAGTTTAAGGCCAACCTAGTCTACAGAATGAGCTCCAGGACAGCCAGGGCTACACAGAGATACCCTGTCTCAAAACAAACAAAAACAACAACAACAACCTCAGACATAGAATTTTGTAGGCATTTCAAAATAGAATGTTCTTCACACAGGGGATTCTTGGATTACCTTTCACTGATTGATAGCTAGGCTAATGCCAGGTCCATCGCTGCTGAGAGAGGGCCAGTTACCTAATTATGTTTATCATCCAGGTTTCTATATCTATTGAGAACAGTGGAATATTTTTTAGTTTGTGTATGTGTGCATGGGCATGCCCCTGTGCACACACAAGTGCAAGTGCATGTTAGTGTGTAAGTACATGTATATGTGGAGGTCAGAGAACAACCTTGGCCATTCCCCCAGAGACCACACCTTATTTTTTGAGACAGCCTCTCTCTAGCCTGGAGCTTACCCATTTGGCTAGGCTGGCTAGCCAGCAAGTCCCAGAGGTCCCCCACCCCCCCCCCCCAGTGCTGAGAGTATAAGCATTTACCACTGTGTTCTTTTTTTTTTAATGTGGGTTCTGGAGAGGAATCTCAAGACTTTATGTTTGTTCCACAAGTTCATTGCCACCTGAAGCATCCCTCCAGCCCTTTTGGGGGGTTTTGTGTGCTCCATGTGTATTTCGCTAGCTGCATTGAGTATAGTTTTTGTATTTATGCAAAGCTGCTAATGTGTTGCTGGCTACATCATGAGCAATGGGCTTCTGACAGCTCCGTTCATTAGTCAGCTTGGGGGAAAAATAAAAGAAAACACATTGATATAGAAACAGAGTGTGAGCCAGCAATTATCCTCAGAGAGCACAATTGAAACCACATTTTATTTAAATATTTATCTCGTGAATTGATTCAGACAAAACAAGGAGCTGTTTCTTTTTCTTTCTCCTCCTTCTTCTTCTTCTTTTTAATTTATGAGTGACTTTGCCGCCAAATTAGGAAGCGGGAGATTGCTTCTTGAGTTGGGTCTGCTGCCGTCCATGGCTCAGAGCGAAGACAGGGAACCAACATCCAATTATTCACTGTGATGTGGCATTAGGATTGCCATGTGTGAAGGCATTGAGTTGATAACAAGTGCAGCTGTTCAGTTAGCAAGCCCAGTGCTGCACGGGAAGGGAGAGAGAAAGCCTACAGAGAACTGTCAGCAGCAACAATAGCAAGGACAGTAACAATAACAGCTTCTTCTTGCAGACTTGTCGCCAGCTGCTATCCCGGGGCATTGCCAGCTAACACTGTCAGTTAAGTATTATGCCTGCCCCAGTTTCCCGACCAAGCTTAGAAAGCCAAGGAGAGGTCACCCAGAGGAGATGACCACCATCTGTAAGAGAGGCACAATTTCTGGTGTTCAGCTGACCTGACGCCTCTCCATTTCCTGTTGCCAAGGGATAGTGACCAGCCACTGTGCTCTAAGTATTAAAGGGGACAATTTGGGGACCTACGTCTTGATGGGGCCTCTGGGAATAACAATTCCTGGCAGCTTTCCAGTTTGTTGGCATGCATGTAATTGCTCACTTAGGGAGATGAGGCCAGGAGAGCCCTGATGGCCGGAACCTCTCATCCATCTGTTTTTACCACCAATCCTGTAAGTGCTGCTTATGTTGACCACCATCTCCAACACAGAGAAAGAACACCAGCTCACCTTTGCTTGGCAACCAGATTGTGGGCGGGAGATGGAGGAGCAATTGCATCCTATGGAATCCTCTATAGTTGTAGATCTTTACTATTCTATCATGGTTTGGTTTGGTTTGGTTGATTCATCTGTTATCAGATATTGGAGTTATTTGGAGTTTGTCAACTTTATAAAATACCAACTACCGCCAGGCAGTGGTGGTACACACCTTTAATCCCAGCACTTGGGAGGCAGAGGCAGGCAGATCTCTGAGTTCCAGGCCAGCCTGGTCTATAAAGTGAGTTCCAGGACAGGCTCCAAAACTACACAGAGAAACTCTGCAGAGAGAGAGGGGGGGAGAGGAGGGGAGAGGAGAGGAGGGGAGGGGAGGGGAGGGGAGGGGAGGGGAGGGGAGGGGAGGGAGGGAGAGGAGAGGAGGGGAGGGGAGAGGAGAGGAGAGGAGAGGAGAGGAGGGGAGGGGAGAGGAGAGGAGAGGAGAGGAGAGGAGAGGAGAGGAGAGGAGAGGTTTGTTTAGCAGTTCTAATAGAGGAATACAATACACTTGGCCAAAGACCAGGTCTCCTCTGTTTGGTGTGTAGAGTCTGGAGGAGGAAGATACTGGCCAAGCCAGCCAGATCAGCTGCATCAACCCTGGCGATTGATGGGGTGACAGATGTCGCAGCCAGACCGCCCTCATATCCCTGTTGCATACATTGGCAGAAGCCTTGTAGAACAGCTGGGCTGTATGGCTTCCGTGTTTAAAGCTGTCCTGTTGGAACGCAGCGGGTGTGGCTTCACTTCCTTTTTGGTGCTGCTTTGGATATTCAGTTTGCTAAGTATACTCAGAAACAGTATAACCTAGGCACTAACTCATAAGAGGCTAATGTATAAAGCCGGAAGGAAAGATTTTATATAATGCTATTTAGAGTTACAAAAAAAAAAAAAAAAAAGCTATATCCTCAATGCTCACCACATTTTCCTGTCTCTATGTGGAACAGAACTTCCTGTGAAGCCATAGGGTTAGAAGTTGCTTCATGTACCTGGACAAGGTGACCTTCTGGTGACCTTCAGAACTGGTGTGCTAGCAGAGACTCTTGGAGAGATGAGATATCAAAGGTGGCTTGGCTTAAGTAGTGGAAGACTGTATTTGCTTGTGTCATTGTGTGATGGGGAAGTCAAGGAGTTCAGGTACAGTTGGCTCCAGGAACGCTGTCAGGAAGACTTTGCTCCTCACCCATTCAGTCCAGTGAAGGATGTAGATTGTCTGCTGGGAAGGAGTGTCACTTTCATGGCTCTATGTTCCTAAGCAAGATCTCCTTGAGAATTTTTTTTTAGTTTTTTGAGACAGGGTTTCTCTGTGTAGTTTTGGTGCCTGTCCTGGATTTCGCTCTGTAGACCAGGCTGGCCTTGAACTCATAAAGATCCACCTGGCTCTGCCTCCCAAGTGCTGGGACTAAAGGTGTGTGCCAACACCACCTAGCTGAGAATTTTTTTAAATATTCAGGAAACAAGTTATTGATCCAAGACAATCTTAACTC
This sequence comes from Onychomys torridus, assembly GCF_903995425.1. Classification (NCBI taxonomy): domain Eukaryota; kingdom Metazoa; phylum Chordata; class Mammalia; order Rodentia; family Cricetidae; genus Onychomys; species Onychomys torridus. Next base: position 89,683,107 of record NC_050445.1, on the reverse strand, counting down.
AGGCAGTAAATAGTAGGAAGGAACCGAACTGAGTTTATCATGTGACAGGGACTCTCAGATGATCCTGGTCAGAAGACTCACAGTAGGGCATCCATTCATGGCCTTTGTCTTGGAGAACCCAAGCAACAGATTTGCTGGATTCCAGCTGTGTCTGTTCCACAGTTCTGCAAGCTTGCCTGTTTAGGAGAGTAGGGGACAGGTACTGAGGGAGACCAGCACAGTCCAGATTTCTCCTGCATGTGAATCCCTTGGGGCTTTTTGCAGAAATGCAAGCTCTTAAAGGGTATGGGAGGGTACCCAGATTCTGAATTTTCTACCAATTCTTAAACAGGGACCCTGCAGTGGGTCTGCAGCAAGCACTCCAGGCTTACAGGCCATGGGTTAACACTTGTAGTCAACATTGTCCTTCTGGGCAAATGCTGTGTCGTTGTCTGATAATCATTGTGTGGGGAAGAGCACCCTAGCCTCTGAAGGCCAAGGAGACCACTAAGAATGCTACTGAACAGATGAGGACTTCACACAGAGTCACCATTCCAGGATGCCACTCCCTAACCCCCACCTCCTTCATCTCCCCCACCCCTCTCACCCCCTGCTGTCAGGCCACTGAGCTGAGGACCTGCCCTGTGCACACAAGCACATCTGAGTACCACAGCACATCTGAGTGAGTGCAAGCCTCCTGAGCTGTGGTCAGCACCTGGTCCAGACCCCAGGGTGGAGCTCAGGTCTCCTTGTTTTCATTTTAGCTTCTGTCAAAGCACTTAATGGCATGTTAGCCAGCTCATTCTCTCGTGGAAACCCTTTTTGTAGGGTCTTGAGCACAGCATGGAACCCACCTATGGGAGGTACTCATGTCTCTTCCCCCAGATTCCTTCTCTTAGGTCAGAGCTTCAGCTTTATTAAAAAAAAAAAAAAATCATCATTTTAAGCCAGGCGGTGGTGGCGCATGCCTTTAATCCCAGCACTTGGGAGGCAGAGCCAGATGGATCTCTGTGAGTTCGAGGCCAGCCTGGGCTACCAAGTGAGTTCCAGGAAAGGCGCAAAGCTACATATAGAGAAACCCTGTCTCAAAAAACCAAAAAAAAAAAAAAAAAAAAAACAAAAAATCATCATCATTTAAAAATTGGTGAGTTTTAAATATTATTTTTGATGTATGTATATATGTAGATGTCTGTGGGGGCAAGAGGTGTGCATACATGTTCATGTGTGTGTGAACATGTGGGAGGTGCTCACATGTTTATGTGTACACGCATGTGGAGGCCAGAGGTTGGGTGTTTCTGCAGTCACTCCCCACCTTAGGATTGGAGAGTGAGGGTCTCTCACTGAACCTGGAGCTCACTGATTGGGTTAGGCTGGCTGGCCAGCAAGTGCCAGGAATCTTCTTCCTGTGTCTGCCTCTCCAGTGTTGGGATTATAGATGCACACTGCCACACACACAGCAAGCACTTTTTATATTGGTGCCGGGCATCTTGACTCAGGTCCTCTTGCTTGTACAACAAGCACCCTACAGGCTGAGCCATCGTTCCAGCCACCAACTGTCAGTTATTTTTAGTACATAGCTGGTGAATATGCATACAAGTTAAACAATACAGAATAGTGTGCAAAGAGCAAACTTCCCTCTGTCTGTCCCCTTGCTCTTAGCCACCTCCTCTCCTTCCCGGAGGCCTCGTTAGGCCCCCCCTCCCCTCTCTTTGTTTTTTGTTTGTTTGGTTTTGTTTTTGTGAGACAAGGTTTCTCTTAGTAGCCCCGGCTGACCTGGAACTAGCTTTCTAGACCACACCGGCTTTGAACTTGGAGATCCACCTGTCTCTGCCTTCAGAGTGCTGGGATTAAAGTATCATTTGAAGATGAGTCTCAGTATTAATGAATGAATGAATGAATGAATGAATGAAGCACTATGAATGAATGGATGGAAGGATGGATGGGTGGAAGGAAGGGTTGATGGATGGATGGAATGATTGATGGATGGTGGATGATTGATATGTGCATACAGGAGTGGTTATACAGATGATAGGTAAGGAATTTCTAGAATGATAGGCCATTGTGTCAGCTTCCTGGGGTTGCTGTATGCTTGCCCCAAATGGAATGTATTCTCCCATAATTGTGAATCCAGGAAGTCCAAACTCTAGTCATTAGCAGGGCTGGTTCTTTCTGGAAAGAATCTCTCCTAGCTTCTGGCAGAAGGCAGCAATCCTTGGGTCACCTTGGCTTGTAGACACAGCTCTCTAATCTCTGTATCATGCCCCACGGGTCTCCCTCTGTGGCTGTGTAGAAATGTCTCCTCATTTAAGACAAGTTGTCCCTTGAAGAGGCCCCTTGATCCGGTAGGATCCCAGCTGAGCCTCTGTTCCTAAAGATGGCAACTTTCAGAAGTACTGAGTAAGAAAAAGCCACACACCACTGCCACCAACACCATCTGGAGTCTTTCTGTAGTCCCCTGATTCTGTGTCTTAGACACTGATCTACATCTTTCTGTGGGGACGTGCCCTTGAGCACTGTGTAAGAGTTGGCGGGTGGCTGCACAGAGGTTATCTCCAAGTCCTCTCTAGACAGATGTTTAGGCTTTACTGTTCTAGTTCTAGGTCAAGTGGCCTGGGAAAACAAATGACTCCTTTTGTAGAGCCAGATTTTGCAGTCTTGAAGTAGCGGTGAGCCCCTTACTCTGTACTCGGGAAAGCACTGTCAGTTCTCAGTATGGACTCATCATTTTAGCATGTATGGCAGCGTTCCACCTTCTATGGAATGGGGCTCCACCACAGCCAGCAGTGGTATTTTCAGAAAGCTTCTCCATGATTCTATTAGACATCCAGGTTGTATACCTGTGTTTGGCCAGTATTGGAATGATAGAGATATGTGAGCAATGGTCCTCAGGAAGCCCATGCTCTCTTAGAGCAAACTGCCTTGAACAGATTTCTTCAGGGAGCTGTGCACACAGCCCAGGGGTGGACATTAGATGAGATGTTATCAAGGGGCAACATGCCACCGCTGACAGTTATGTGGTGAATAGTGACCAACTGAACCACTAGGCTCAGTGGGAACATCCAGACAAAATGTTCAGCATAAGCAAAGGTCCAGTGGCAGAACAATGTGCACCATATATGTGGGAAGCCATAGTTATAGGTGCTCTGGAACATTGTGAAGGAGATGGGATGGGAGGGAGGAAGGGAGTCCAGGCGAGGCAGCCAGTGTGACATCCCTGCCATGTTTTGCTTCCTCCTTCTGAGTCACATACAGTGAAAAAGCAAGCAAACCAGGCCTTTTCCTCCAAGGCCCACTCAAGCAGAGATGCTCATCCTGCATCGCCACCCAAGGAGAGTAAAGATGATGAGTCCCTGAGCTTTAATCTTAGCAACTTGATTGCTGGGACCAAGGTGTTGGCAAAGAGGACCCAAGGACCCAGTGCCAGTAAATGCTAGTACTGAGACTTGATTGCCCCAAGAAGAGCAAAGCAACAGACGTGGGAAGAGCATCCCTTACAATCCCATCCTTGTATTTTAAGAACAGGGATGATGCAAGCCTCAGGAAGAGGCTGGGGGAAGGTGAGAAGCACCCTGAGCTGTGGCTGTATGGAGGCTGGCCATCTGGAGCGGAGTCCGCCCCGTCAAACAATCCTTAATTGTTTTTAATAAGGTGCACAAGTTATGTTTGGCTTCCTCTGCTCTTTGCTGTCTCCTGTTGAGTCTGTTTTTTATTTTCTTATGAAACAATAAGGCCAATATAATTAAAAAGCAGTGAACATATTTACCTCCCTGAGAATGGGGCAGGTAATTAAGAGTGTCTTCTTGGAGAAAGGCTGTTGATTTCTTTTTTCTTTTTTCATGGTGTCATCTTAACGATGGAGGAGATCAGCAAGACTGATATGTAAGTTCTCATGTTTGCCTTCCAGTTGATTTGAAGCTGTAGCCAATCAGAAGAGGGCAAGGACAGAAACCTGGGCTCTGGGATTACCTCATAGGCCAGGCTTAGCATGGTCCCTGTGCTCTGAGGACATAGTGTTTCCGCACTGACTGACCACAGGAGAGGAAAGACAGACATCTTGAGTGAATACCTTGGCACCAAGGAAGACCTCCTCACAAATATTGTCCTCTTGAACTGTCTCCAACATCCTGTAGGGTTGGATGCATTTTTAAATGATCCTGATTGGCAAGTGGGGGGTTGTGGGGGGAGATCTGGGGTCTGGGAGATAGCTTGGTGTACATTAGGTACTTGATGTACAGGCCTGGCAACCTGAGTTTGATCTGTGGAACCCACAGAAAGGTCGAAGGACAGAACCAATCCCACAAAGTCGTTCTCTGGCCCCTGTTCATTTGCTTCTATTGTGTATACTAACGTAGTAACAACAACAACAACGATGACGAGTGGTCTGCGTGACCCCTAATCTGCTCTCTCAGATGAGGAAAGTAAAGGGGAAGAGAGGAAAAATAAAACATTAATTTTCAGAGCACAACAAGGGAGACAAGGGACGCTGTCCTTTCAGGCTATGCAAAGTGATGAGAAAAAGAACTCTGGTGTCACGAGCCCCCAAGGTCTAGGCCTCTAATGGGGGAAGGGGCATGCTTCATTTGGATGGGGGGCTCAGATGGGTTTTCCTTCTGCTGCTATTTGAGCCATGTTGCATGTCAGGGCATGACATGGATTGGAACATTTTGTGATGTCTGCACCTCCTGAACTCCCTGTGAGATGTGATCTATCAAACCCAGTTCTCTATAAGGACACGGAGCCTTAGAAGGTTTGGAAATGGGGGCAGGTCTACACAGCATTAGCAGAGTTGGGATCCGAACCCAGATGTAACGTCTTTAAAGCCTGTGGTCATAAGCTGTGCCTACACTGGTATCCCACTTTATCTTAGACATAGAAGAAAGATGTCATATTCCTGTGCCTCTATCTCATGAGTTCCCAACTGGGAACTCGCTCATAGAATTTTGATTTATCTGAGACAGGATCTCACTAGGTAGCCCAGGCTGACCTCAAACTCACAATCCTCCTGCCTCCATCTCTCAGGTTCTGGGATTACATGCATATAGACCACAACTAACCAGTAACTAATCCTGTTTTTAAACGATGTGAAAGCTCAGCATGCTGACTTTACTCCAGTCACCCTGGTAGTCGAGATACTGAGATACTGAGATCACCGAGGATTTGACGCCAGCCTGGGCTACATAATGAGTTCCAGGTTAGCTTGGGCTGAAGTGTGAGATTCTGTCTCAACAATACAAACACAGAAATCTACTAGTGAAGTGTCCATACATGTACTTATTCTTTCAACAGTATCTTGTTAGTACCATCAGGGAATAAAGGTAAACGGAACAAGGACCCCATGGGATTTATGGTTTAGACTTAATCTCTCAGGACTAAAAAGATGGAGCTAGATAAGGACCCAAGTCATGGGTCACTGTTCCTGCCACAGTAGGTCTACAGGTGGGCTATTGCCTCAGCATGCCTCCAGGGTAGTCCAAGCTTTTTGGTACACAAGGCTTTTACTTAGTACATCACCGAAGATTTGATTGAAGGAAAGGATGGTGTTTGAGTCAAGACTAGAAGGCCAGTGATGGCCATGGCAGACAGTAGGGTGGACAAGCTGTGCTGGGGCCGGGTGAGGCAGTTCCGAGAGTGTGTATGTGAGCCTGTGACTCCAGAGAGAGGCAACAGGACAAAGGCTGGCTGAGGCCTTTCAAATCAATGCCAAGCAAAGGAACCTAGACTTGCTGGGTTATGAGAAGCTAGGGAAATCTCTTCCTAGCGATACCAAGGAGATGGGGGCAGCGGCGGCAATGTCTGGAGAAATGAACTCAGTGTCTGAACTGTTGGCTGTGAGGGTGCATTCCATTTGCTGTGATGACCAGAACTGCTTCAGGTGTCAGTAATGGGAACTGATCATCATTTGGCTCCAGTACAGAATAATCAAGTGGTCACAGTAAAATCCAGAGGAGGGGTAGGGATAAATACAGGGCTAGGCCCGGATCTTTCTTTCCCTCCCTCTCTCCCTCCCTCCTTCCCTCTCTCCCTCCCTCCTTCCTTCTCTCCCTCCCTCCCTCCCTCTCTCCCTCTCTCCCTCCTTCCCTCCCTCCCTCCCTCTCTCCCTCCCTCCCTCCCCCTCTCCCTCCCTCCCTCCCTCTCTCCCTCCCTCCCTCCCCCTCTCCCTCCCTCCCTCCCTCCCTCCCTCCCTCTCTCCCTCCCTCCCTCCCTCCCTCCCTCTCTCCCCTCTCTCTCCTCTCTCCCTCCCTCCCTCCCCCTCTCCCCCTCTCTCCTTCCCTTTCTCCTTCCCTCCCTCTCTCTCCCTCCCTCCCTTCCCCTCCCTCTCTCCCTCTCTCCCTCCCTCTCTCTCTCCCCCTCCCTCTCTCCCTCTCTCCCTCCCTCTCTCCCTCTCTTCCTCCCTCCCCCCTCTCCCCCCATCAGTACCTCTCTTCCATTCCCTTCCTTCCCTTTCCCTCCTCCTCTCTCTCCTTTTCTTCTCCCTTCTCTTCCTCTCCCCTCCCTTTCTTCTCTCCTTTCTTCTCCCTTCTCGTCCACTCTTTCCCCCACCTCTCTCCTTCCTTCTGAGCCCTTCCCTCCCAACAACGTCTATGCCTAGAATGGCTCTTCCTCAACCGCCTGCCAGCCTTCTCACAGTCTAGCTTCATTGGCTGTGAGTGGCTCACAAGCTCATCCAACTGCTGTAGCTGAAATGGCGCAGAGCTCTGCTGAACTAAGCTTGGGTTCTGTCAAAGAGGAATCCCCACTGGCCCAGAGGAGCTCTGGTTCCTTTGAGAGAAGGATGATCAAAACCACCCAAACCTAGGTTGCCGTCAAATGAAGAAGGAACCCGAGCCTGCCAGACTAAAACAACAGTACCTTTGAGAAGGCGCCAGGACAGCTGGAAGTGGATGGCAGTGGAGGGACCTTCTCCACAGTTGGAGGCCTGGAGGTATCCTCTGTGGCCCCTCAGGTCTACTTGCTATTACAGAGCAGCAGTGTCTACGAGGATTTGGAGGTTGCTCATGGGACTCCTCAGAAAGAGGCCAGGCAGGTAACCAAGTAGGCTGGGGATTGCAAGCCATGGGACTTCTTTCCCTCAGGACGGAGGAGCTGAAAGGTGGAGGAAGCTGTTGATACATTCATCTCTATGGTGTCAGCTCTGCAGGTGCCAAATCGGAGTAAGATTTGCTGCCCCGTTTTTCATGAACAGTATTACCTGGAGGAGCCTGCACCCACGTTGGCTATGCCTCACTTTCAGAGTCTCGTCTCTGAAGCCCACGTCCATGCTTTTCAGTTTGCTTCTGAGCATTACTTTACTTTACTTTTCTCTTTATGTTCAAGCCTACGTTAATTAATTTTTTATTATATTTATTGTGCGTGGATGTGCACACGTGTGAAGGCACACATGTGGAGGTCAGAGGACAACTTCCAGAACTTCATTCTCTCCTTCTATCATGTAGCTTTTGTAAGTGGAACTCAGATTGTCAGGCTTGGCAGCAGGAGCCTTTACCTGCTGAGCCATTGCTACAGTCCCCTCTAATATATCTGGTGATGGAGCTGGATAGAGTGCTTGCCTAGCACGCAAGAAGTCCTGGGTTCAGTCTCCATAAACCAGGCGTGGTGGTGTACTTCGTTATCTGAGCACTGGAAAGGAAGAGGCAGGGAGACCCGGAGTGCAGTGTTACATGGTGAGTTCAATATTAGCCTGGGACTGTCTTAAGAAAGGATAGAAAGAAAAGACCTGTCACTAGTGCAAAGGTGAGATACGGCCTTCAAGTGCTCCAGCTTGGCCCCCTCTGTGGGGAATTCAGCAGCTGTCCCTTTTATACTCACCATCTCACACACACACACACACACACACACACACACACACACACACACACACACACCTCTGCCTGGCTCCAAAGGCAGCAGCTGGTCGTTTTCCATGGTGCTGTGGACTCCCTGATTTCTGTTCTTTCCTTTGACTTTCCCTTCATATACAAACACTTTCTATGCTGTGACACATGGTTACCACAGCTTTTCCCCCCTTCTCTCTTCTGTCTTGTGTTCTCTCACACCACACTACTTTGGAGTGGGGGCGAGAGGGACATCTGCTTAGGCCTGAGCCTCCGGAGGAGGTCCTAAAAATGTCTCTAGTGGAGCTGAGTTGGAGACCAGAGAGGCGGCGTTGTGTGAAGGCCCTGGACAGCCCTCTCGGCTCCAGAAGGATAGGCTAAAAGAAGCATTAAGTATCCTCATCTCACGGTTACACTATTCCTATTTCATAAAGGGAGAAATATTAAACTCCAGGCTGTTTAGCTGTGTGGGGAGGGGGTTGCAGGTAGCTATGGATCTTTTCAGAGCTCCTTCGCTCATTAGTTAGGAGATTGGGTCATGTACACTGTCCATGAAGGATGAGAGCTCTGAATTAGTGCATTGGCTGAAGGGTCCCTGCTTTTCCCAGATGTCCATGCATCATTTCTGTAGAGTTCTCTGTGTATTCCCAGCAAGGGACAGAAGAAGAAAAGCCATGGTAGGACCATGCAGAGGGTCAGAGTTTGCACACATCCCCTTCCTGCCTGCGATTCTAAGGAATTATGCCTGAAAGGGCAGTGATGCCACCTTGGAGAGCCTATGAAGTAAAAAAAATCTTCTCTAGTGGACAGTGGAGGCCTGTTGGACTTTCAGCCCCTGTTGCTATTCAGGAAATACTTGGTGTCTTTTCTTTAAGGAGTCATATGCTTGCAGAGGCAGAGGCAGGTGGATCTCTGTGAGTTCGAGGCCAGCCTGGGCTACCAAGTGAGTTCCAGGAAAGGCACAAAGCTACAAGGAGAAACCCTGTCTCGAAAAACCACCCCACCCTCCGCCCGCCAAAAGAAGAAGAAGTTATATGCTGAATCAAACTCTCTGTGATGAGCTTGTTCCTCAAGCAGCTGTAAAAAATCAGTCAATCTGGGAAGTTAACACGGTAAAGTAGGTGCTGTACAAGCCTGAGGACCAAGTTCAATCCCCAGAACCTGCATTTTAAAAAAGCTGGCTGTAGGGCTGGGTGGTGGCACATGCTTTTAAATCCCAGCACTCAGAAGGCAGAGGCAGGCGGATCTCTGTGAGTTCAAGGCCAGCCTGGTCTACAAAGTGAGTTCCAGGACAGACTCCAAAGCTATACAGAGAAACCATGTCTTGAAAACCAAAAAACAGAAACAAAACAAAACAAAACAAAAATAAAAACAAAAGAAAACAAAGCTGAGTGCAGGGGTGCCTGTTTGTCATCTTAGCACTCAAGACAGAGACAGGTAGATAGATCCCTGGGTCTCACTGGCCAGCCAGCTTATCCTAATTGGCAAGCCCCACACATATGAGAGAGCCTGTCCCTGAGAGTAAGGAGGATAACACTTGAGGAGTGAGTGACCTCTGCCGCTACACATGTCCACCCACACACAACTGAAGGCTTAGAGGAGCATACTGTCTGGGGGCCATTTTGAAAGCAAGACAGAATAATGAGAATTAGGTTTATGGCTGCGGGGTCCTTGTACTGTCCCTGTAAGTGTATCAGAAGACATCTTTGTACAGCTTGGCTTCAGTCTCAGAAGGGAGCCACTTGGCAGTGATACTGAGGTGGTTAAAATGAGCACACATGGATTCTGATGTATTCATGTATATGGATCAGTAGCCAGCAAAAGCCCCAAGCTTCTCCCCCAGGACAGAAGTCAGAGGCAGCTACCCTAGCTTGCCAGTTCATGGTCCCTGGCTTTTTTATTATTAGGGTCTCCTAGTAGTGCTATTAACCAGCATTTCCTGGTTTTTAAAAAACCCAATTTTTGAAGTATCTAGACTCAAACCACACAATTTTCAAGTCAAATGTTTTCTAAGTGACATCTGTCCCAGTCAGTTTGTGCAAGCTGATGACATGTCCCAGATGGGTAACAGTTACTTTCTCTCATATTTGGGGCAGGGGGGTTGGGGTGGGGTGCGTGTGTGCTTTCCTCAGGAGACATCTAATAGGGAGTGGATTGTTTTTTCTTTTAAAAAGAAATGAAAAAAAAAAGATGTAAAAGAGGTGGAATAAGAATAATTGGAACAGGAAGTTAGAGAAGATTGGACAGTAGCTGGGAGATTCCAGAGTTTTCTCATGACCTGTATGAGCACTCTGGCCTTCATTCAAGTTTCACTTCAGTGAATAGTAGAACCTCCTAGAAGCTTATCTGTGCCATGGGGGCAGAGCATACACCTCCCGGGACCCAGTGGCTTCAATGAGGAAACGTGTACATAAATGACGGTGTGTGCCTGGCCTGTCATCACAATGATGGATGGAATGGGAGCTGTGTTTCTGAGGTCTTTTTCATATGCAGTCATCCCATGTGTGATATCATATGTAGGATTCCTAATAGTGTCTGTGATGGGAACAAGAATACCCTAGTCAAGATATTGACATACCCATAGAACTTGTGGCTACCTGGACACACCCTGCAGACAGGGCTTTGCTTATAAACAGGGATGTGGACCTTACAGTGTGGGGTTTATCCTTGATTATCTATCTTTGCTCATCTGGACTTCCTAGCTGTAGCCAGAGAGAGGCGTGAAGACAGACACACAGAAAGTCAGACAGACTCAAGGTTGCTGATGCTGAAGAAGTCAGGAAGGCAGTTCTAGTTTATTTTCTTTGCTCTGGCCAAAAGCAACTTAGTGGAGGTAGAGGATGTGGTGGTGTGAATAGGAATGGCCCCCATAGCCTCACGTGTTTGAATGCTTGGCCCATACTGAGTGGCACTATTGGAAGTAGGGCTATGTTGGAGGAAGTGTGTCACTGTGGAGGTGGGCTTTGTGATCTCCTATGCTCAAGCTATGCCCAGTGTTACATACAGCCTCCTTCTGCTGCCTGTGGATCAAGATGTGGAACTCTCAGCTCCTTTTCCAGCACCATGTCTGCCTGCATGCTGCCATGCTTCTTGCCATGATAATAATGGACTAAACATCTGAAACTGTAAGCCAGTCCCAATTAAATGTCTTCCTTTATGAGAGTTGTCATGGTCGTGCTGTCTCTTCACAGCAATAGAAACCCTAACTAAGACAGAGAATCTATTTCGTTTTATATAGAATAGTTCATCATTTAGGGAAGTGAAGGCAGAAACCATGGATGAATACTGACCTCACTCCCAGGGTCATGATCAGCTAGCTTTCTTATCTAGCCCAGGGCCATATGCCCAGGGATGATGCTTACCGATGTGGGCTGGTCCTCAGGCATCAGCTAACACTCGAGATGACCCCATGGATATGCCCACAGGCCAATCTGTCAACTGAGATTTCCTCCAGTTGACTCTGGGCTGTGTCAACTAGGACAGCAGTCATGAGCCAAACAGTTCTGGAAGCCTCTAGAAACAAAGAAGAGGTTTTCTGGTAGAATCTCTGTGCCAAAAGCATGACTTAGCCCAATACAACCTCTGTTAGAGCTCTGCATACAGAGATCATTAAAAAAGGAGCCAGGGAAAGGGCTCAATCAGTAAAAATGTTTACTGTACAAGCATGAGGACCTGAATTTGGTTCAGCAGCATCCACATGGAAATCCAGGTTCAGAAAGAGAAACACATACATTTAAGGACTGGAGAGATGGCTCAGAGGTGGAGGACACTTGATGCTTTTACAGAGGTTGAGTTTGTTTCCAGCACCCATATCTGGTGGCTCACAGCTACCTGGAACTCAAGCTCCAAGGAAGGGGTCCTCTTCTGGCCTTCATAGGCACTGCATTCATGTGTACATACTCCCCATATATATTAATAAAATAAAAATAAAAAATCTGAGATTAACTACCAGTGCCTGTAATCCTAGCAGAGGAAGGAGGATTCCTGGGGCCTGGTGGCCAGCCAGTCCAGCTGAATCAGCGGACTTCAGAGAGACTATCTCCAAAAATAAAGTGAAGAAGGATGATAAAAGACATCAGATGTCCACCTCCAGCCTGCACATACACATGGACACATGTGTAAACACATCTACATACATACAGAAACATGCATAAGGCACAGGGATACTTACCTTATTTTGTTTTATGCCACTGAGTTGGTGGTAATCTGTCACAGCAGCAGGAACTAACTCATACTTTGATTCTGAAACTGTCAGCCTTCATGCAATAGTCCTCATTAACCCCATGCCACGTCACAGGGCTTCACCTACTCATAGTAAACTGCAGTCCAAAATGCTAAATGGAAAATTCCAGAAGCACACCATTCCTAAATTTAAAGTTGTGCACCATTTTGAGAAGCATTGTGACATCTCTTTTATTACAGTCTATTGACATAACTGTTCTACTTTATTATTAATCTCTTTGAGTGCTTAATTTAGAAATTAAACTCTCTCAGAAATATGTAAGTATAGGTAAAAACAGTCTATTTCAGGTTTGGAGCAATCTGAGATTTCAGTCTGTCACTTACAGATCTTAGGACCTGTCCCTGTGAATAAGAGACCTTCTGTGTCTATGTTAAAAATGCTTTGAATTCAGTGGGAAATGTGAATTTAGTGTTCTGGAGTGATGAGGTAAATCTAGCCTAGAATAGTTCTGAGCCTGAGAGCAATCACATTCACTAGTGAAACAAGAGAGAAATTGTTTTCATTGATTTTTTTAAAACTGTATACCATGTAAAAATCACAAAAATACAATTTACCTAAATGTAGAGGTGATTATATCACCCATTCAGACTCAGTGACTGTTAATCTTTTTCCTGCTTTACTTCTCTCTCTTCCTCTTCCTCCCCCTCCCCTCTCCTCTCCCTCTCCTCTCCCTCCCCTCCCCTCCCCTCTCCTCTCCCTCCCCTCCCCTCTCCTCTCCCTCCCCTCCCCTCTCCTCTCCCTCCCCTCCCCTCCCCTCCCCTCTCCCTCCCCTCCCCTCTCCCTCCCCTCCCCTCTTGTTTTTCTTTTTTAAAAGTACAAGTATATATGTGAGTGGGGGTAGGAGGAGTGATGTGTTTGTTTGTGTGTAAGTGTGGTGTGGTGTGTGTATGTGTGTGTGTGTGTGTGTGTGTGTGTGTGTGTGTGTGTGTACAGTGTGCAGGCATACTTGAATGTCTGTGGATTCGACACAGGTACATATGTGTGTGCATGCATGTGGAGGCCCAAACTTGATTAGAGTTGTCTTTCTTGACCACATTGCACTTTATTTATTGAGGCAAAGTCTTGCTGAACAAACCCTGGGCTTTAGCTGGTTTGCAGCTGGTCTAGCTAGCCAGTTTGTCCCAGGGATCCCTTATCTACCTCCCAAGAGACTCCAGGCCACACCATGCCTTCCTGCCTTTAACATGAGCTCTGAGATTCCAAACTCCACACATTTGCACAGCAAACACTTTACTACCCAGCCATTTCTCCAGCCCTCTTCTGTCTCACTGTGTATAGTTCCTGCTGGTCTTGAACTCCTGATTTTCCTCCTTCAGTCTCTTGAGTCCTGGATCACTAATGTATAATCATGTCTAGCTCTTTTTCTTTCCATTTCTTTAAAAAATTCTTTCCTTGTTTATTTTCAGTTGAAGTGTTTGAAAATAAATTATAGTAATTATTATATCTTAACTCTAAATAGCTCATTATGTAGCTCTAAAATGATGGAACCATAGTATTACTATCAAATCAACAGAATTAATATTTATTCCTTCGTATTTTCTAACACCCATATTAAAATGTCTAAAATGTCCCTAAAAGTGTTTCCATAGCTGATTGTTCATAGTGGCAGAGCCAGGCCTACACATCTCCTCACTGGGGTCCTGCATCTCTGCTCATGGAGAGATGCATCACTCTAATACCCTCCTTTTATGCCATGGCCTGAACTGTGAGGGAGGTGTGTCATTTGCGCCTGTGGAGGAAGTGTGTCTGTGTTTGAGACCATGGTCAGCCTTTGTCTAATTCTCCTTGTTCTCCATTTCTTTAGGACTTGGAGAAAAGGGGAAAGTAGTGTGCTCTGTGCTCAGACTGTGGGTTGTTTGTCTGGCTCTTTATTATTTTAACATTTTCTGTCCCATACCCAACAAAAGCAAAAACATCTCACATGTATTTTGTGCTCAGTCTGTCTTTTCCTGATTATCAACATTTCCCAGACTCAGATCCCAGGCCCCCTTTCCCCACCCAGGAAGTCACTGAGGTACCTCAGGCCCCCTCCCCCATCTCAGGAAGTCACTGGGGTACCCTAAGCCTTCTTCCCCTACCCAGGAAGTCAATGGGGTACCCCATCCCAGGAAGCCATAGGGGTTTTTCTGTTTTTCTGTGTGTGTAGGTGTATGTCTTTATGAGTGTCTGCCCCATGTATGTGGGTGCCCAAATAAGCCAGAAGAAAGGTGGTGTTGGATGCCTAGGAGCTGGAGTTATAAGTGGTTGTGAGCTGCCTGACGTGACAGCTGATCACCTGGAAGAGCAGTAGGTGCTCTTAACCACTGAGGCATTTCTGTGGCTTCCTCACTGCATCTTAAAGGGGAGACTTTTCTGTGTCTCTCCTGAACCTGTCTTTAAAACATCAAGAGCCCTATTGTCTCAGTTAGGGTTTCTATCACTGTGAAGAGACACCATGACCACAGCAACTCTTATAAAGGAAAATGTTTAATTGGGGCTGGCTTACAGTTTAAGAAGTTTAGGCCAATGTCATCATAGCAAGAAGCATGGTATCCTACAGGCAGACATGGAGAAGGAGCTGAGAGTTCTACATCTTGATCCACAGGCAGCAGGAGACTGTATGTAACACTGGGCATAGTTTGATCATAGAGACCACAAAGCCCACCTCCACTCTCTCCAACATGGCTACACCTCCTAATAGTGCCACTCCCTATGGGCCAAGCATTCAAACACAGGAGTCTATGGCGGGGCAGGAGATTCCTATTCTTACCACCACATTCCACTCCCTGGCCCTCATAGGCTTATAGCCATAATATAATGCAGAGATGCATTCAGTCCAACTTCAAAAGTCCCCATGGTCTACAACAGTCTCAACCCTGCTTAAAAGTCCAAAGTTCAAACTCTCTTCTGAGATTCATGCACTCACTTAACTGTAATCCCCTATAAAATCAAAATGAAGAAGCAGATCACATACTCCAATATGCCATGGCACAGGATACACATTACCATTCCAAAATGGAGGAAAGGGGGCATTGTGAGGAAATATTGGACCAAAGCAAGACCAAAAACCAGCTGGGAAAACTTCAAACTCTGAATCTCCATGTCTGATATCAAAGCACTCTTCAGATGTCGAACTCCATTTTTCTCTGTTGACTGCAACATATTTCTTTCCCTTGGGCTGGTTCCATTCCCTGTTAGCAACCTTCCTCAGCAGGTTTCCCATGGCTCTGGCATCTCCAACATCTTGGGGTCTCCAAGGCAATACAGGCTTTGCCTTTACAGCTCAATGCAATGGCCTCTCTAAGCCTCCATGCATGGATACCCCTAACATATGTCTGGCCTTGGCAGCTTTCGTTAGGTGTAGGGGAAGATTCCATAGCTTCTTTCTTCTATTTTAACTCTAAAGTTAGAACCATGTGGCCCAAGCTTGGTAGAGCTAGAACATGGCCTCCTCGTTCAATTACTTCTTCACCAGCTTTCTGTTTTTGATGGTTTCTTTCACTGCCTAAATTTGGCTGTCCTGAACTTGATCTGTAGACCTGGCTAGCCTTGAAATCAGAGATCAGCTTGCCTCTGCTTGCTGGGATTAAAGGTGTATCCTACCACACCCTGCTCTAAGCTTTTCTTTAATTCATTTTCACAAGTTAGAAGCTTAGCTGGGTGGTGTCTTGCCCTGAGGCCACCAGTCCCTTTATTTCCTTTCTTAATCTGTTTATCTCCCTGAACACAGGACTTAGCTCTAGTCCACTTCCTGATGCTCCCTTTTCTCCTTAATCTGTACATTTTGTATTTTTACTTGCTCAGTTTGCTCCTTTTTATTATAGATCTTCATAAGAATGAATACCCAGCAGGGTGGTGGTAGCACACGCCTTTAATCCCAGCATTCCAGAGGCAGAGCCAGGTGGATCTCTGTGAGTTTGAGGCCAGCCTGGTCTACAGAGTGAGATCTGGGACAGGCACCAAAACTATATGGAGAAACTTTGTCTTGAAAAACCAAAAAAATAAAATAAAAAATAATAATGAACACTAATAACCATAATACTAGGAGGTTTTGAGATTTCTTCTGCCAAGAATTAATCCAAATCTATTTAAGCCTCAGGCAGACTCTTCAAACAAGTGCAAAAAAGCAGCCCGTTCTTCACCAAAATATCACAAGAAAAATCTCCAGGCCACATATTAAAATTCTTCTCCTCTGAACCCTCTTGAGCCACACCCCCACAGTTCAAATCACCCTCAGCACCACTGTCTTCCATGCTGCTTCTAGGAGGGCCCATTAATCCCCACTTAAAGCATTCCCACGCTTTCCTAACCCAAAGTCCAAATTCCTCCAAACAAAAGCATGGTCAGGCCCATCACAGCAATACCCCAGTCCCGGGTACCAACTTCTTTCTGTCTTAGTAGGGTTTTATTCCTGTGAAGAGACACCATGACCAAGGTAACTCCTTTGTTTGTTTGTTTGTTTTTCAAGATGGTCTTTCTGTGTAGTTTTGGTGCCTGCCCTAGATTTTGCTCTGTAGACCAGGCTGGCTTCTAACTCACAGAGATCCTCCCTCCTCTGCCTTCCTGAGTGTTGGGATTAAAGGCATGCGCCACCACCGCCTGGCCCAAGGCAACTCTTATAAAGGAAAACATTTAATTAGAACTGATTTACAGTTTCAGAGGTTTAGTCCATTATCATCATGGCAGGAAACATTGGTGGCATGCCGGCAGACATGGTGCTGGAGAAGGAGCTGAGAGTTCTACATCTTGATCTACAGGAAGTAGAAAGAAACTGTGCCACACTGGGCATAGCTTGAACTTAGGAGAACTCAAAGCCTACTTCCACAGTGACACACTTCCTCCAACAAGGTTACACCTACTCCAACAAGACCACACCTCCTAATAGTGCCACTCACTGTAGGCCAAGCATTAAACACATGAGAAAATATGGGTCATTCCTATTCAAACTACCATACCCATGTTCACTCTTTTTTTTTTTTTTTCTTTTATATGTATAGCTGGGTGTTGAGTTCAGGACCTCTGCATGCTAGGCAAGCACTGTGTGATAGAGCTGTACCCATAGACCCACTTTTAAAGAAAGAGTTCTAGCTGGATGGTGATGGTACATGCCTCTAATCCCAGTACTTGCAAAGCAGAGGCAGGAAGATCTCTGTGAGTTCAAGGCCATCCTGGTCTACAAAACAAGTTCTAGGACAGCCAGGGCTACACAAAGAAACCCTGTCTCAATAAACCAAAAGTAAATAAATAAATAAAATTAGTTCAAAAAGGAGGCAATATGTCAAAGTTTAAATCTACCTATCTACACACTAGTGTTATTACTACTTCCAGAAGACTAACTTCATTTTGTGTGTCTCTATGTGTTTGTGCATGCACACATGTCTATATTTGAGTATGGGTACATATGTGAATGCAGGCATGTGAAGACCAGAGGTCATCTCTAGGGGTCTTTCTCAATCACTTCTTTTGCTTATGTCTTGATGAAGGGTCTCTCACTGAAACCAAAGCTTGCTGATTCAGCTAGATTGGTTTATTCAGCAAGCCCCAAGGATCCTTCTGTCTCTGCTTCCTCAGAAATGGAATTATAGGTGTGTGTCACCATGCCTGGCTTTCTCTGTGACTTCTAAGGATGGAAGTCAGCTTCAATCAAGTGCTTTTTCTGACTAAGCCACCTCCTTAGTGACCTGCTGCTCCATTGTTACTGAGCTTCCTTAAGAGTAAGGTGCATCACCCCAAAACCATTAGGGTGGTTGTTATTATTCACCTAATAACATCACAACTAACAGTGACACAAGGGTGGCTCAAGACAGTGAAATGTACAGCCCAGGCCCTGACAGTTTGAGTAGCATAGGTGTGTCTGTTCCTTATACGCCATGAAATTAGATTTCCACAAAATCACTGTCAATCTTATGACCTGTTGTTATCTAATCAACCATTGATTTTGTGATGTCAAAACAACCTCTTTCTGGTTTGCCTATGATGCCAAATGTCCAGGGAATCTTTCCATAATCTTTCTTCCTCAGTGTTAGAAAAGAATCAATAAGATCCTGAAGGGCGATGGTGGCACATGCCTTTAAACACAGCACTTGGGAGGCAGAGGCAGGCTGATTTCTGTGAGTTTGAGGCTAGCCTGCTCTACAAAGAGTTCCAGAACAGCCTGGACTATCACACAGAGAAACCCTGTCTTGAAAAGAGAAAAAGAAGGAGGAGGAGGAGGAAGAGGAAGAGGAGGAGGAGGAGGAAGAAGGAGAAGGAGAAAGAAGAAGGAGGAGGAGGAGGAAGAGAAGGAGGAGGAATAGGAGAAGGAGAAAGAAGGAGAAGGAGAAAGAAGGAGGAGGAGGAGGAGGAAGAGAAGGAGGAGGAGGAATAGGAGAAGGAGAAGGAGAAAGAAGGAGGAGGAAGAAGAAGAAGAAGAAGAAGAAGAAGAAGAAGAAGAAGAAGAAGAAGAAGAAGAAGCAGCAGCAGCAGCAGCAGCAGCAGCAGCAGCAGCAGCACCAGCAGCACCACCACCACCACCACCACCACCACCACCACGATCTCTATCGGGCAAGGGATCAGTACACATGTAAAGGATCAGATAGCAAATAGTTTAGGCTTGTGTTTTTCTCATAGCTGGTCATCTCTGCTTTGCCAAATGACAGTGGCAGAAATACTTAAATTAATGGGAATGCCTGTGTTCCAATAAATCTTTACAAAAAAGGACAATGGGCTGGATTTGACCTAGGAACTGTAGTTTGCCTAAAGTGTGAGAGGAGAATGGTAAACCATACTCAAAACTTGACTCATGACATATATGATTACAGTATTCAGCCATTTGCAAAATCATGTCAACATTTTTGAAAATGGGGTGTTTCATATAAGGACACAGGCAGACATTTCTATCTTGGTTGGAAGGCAGGAAAGCCTAGGAAGTGGGTCTTTGTTGCATAATGGATAAAAGCCATACTAAGAGACACAAAGCTTAAATCATGCCCTGTCACCTGTTCAGTGACATAAATGTTTTCATTAAATGGAGAGGCTTGGAGTTTATTGCCTATGAGCTCATGAGCAGCTGCTCTTGAAGTTGCCGTGGCCTGTCCAGCAGGCCTTGGCCTCACCCATCTCTGTTCTCTGAGACTGTGTGCAGGTTACCCTTGGCTGTCTTCATCCTGGTTGGGTTTTCTCATTGTTTCCATCTGTTTGGTCCCTATAGATACAGGTGTATTTACCATGGCTGCAATGGAAGAAAACAAGGGAAGATGGTTCATGGATGGAAGGGTGTCTTTTCATAGTCTTTCCTCTAGACAATGAAGCTGAAATGTAGACCATGTGGGGGAGGAAAGTAGGGCTCATGAGACTTGAAGGTGGAAAGGAGCATTGGGGATGTGGGTATGGTTTCAGGGAGGCTCATGGAGGATGGGAGTGAGGAAAATTTTTAAAAATACATTTTGCTTGAAAATGCCATCATGAAACCTAATACCGTTTATATTAATTAAAAGCAAAACAAACAAGTGACATTATGAAGTAAAAAATAATTGTTTTTGTTTTTGGAGACAGGTTTTCTCTATTTAACAGTCCTGGCTGTCCTGGAAACTCATTTTGTCAACTAGGCTGGCCTTGAACTCACAGAGAACCACATGGCTCTGCCTCCCAAATGCTGAGATTAAAGGCGTGTGCTACCATCACCCAGCAAAAATTAGTTTTTGAAAGATTTTAATTGCTTTTTGTGCCCATGGAGGCCAGAACGGGGGGCATCAGGTCCCCTGGAATTGGAGGTACAGAGGGTTGGAAACTGCTGTGTGGGTGCTGGGAACCAACCCTGGGTCATTTGTAAGAGCAGCAAGCACTCTTAACCAATGAGCTCTCTTCCTGGACCTGGTAAAGAAAGTTTTAAAAATGGCTAACTTTCTTTTCTTGAGAAAGGGATTCACACAGACTGATCTCAAACTCACTAGGTAGCCCAGGCTGGCATCAAACTCAGTGCTTGTCTCATTGCTGGGATTATAGGCAGGTGACAGTATACCTGGTCACAATTGTGAATGTGTGGCCATGCTCTCTGCTAGATGTTTAAGCACAGTGACATGACCGTCACCAGGAAGTGGAGTGTGATTTGCACCTAGTATGAGCCCCATCAAAAGAAACAGCTTAGTCACTGTCTGATGCTGGCATGGTGGGGACTGTATGGACTCCAGGCAGAAATGTGGAAGGTCAAGGTGGCTTTGCATTACTTCTAGTCACCCTTCTCAGTATTTCCCCCTTCCCACTTCAGTAGCCCAATGTCCTCACTGCTTAGTCCTTGTCCATCTGTTTGGAGTATATCTGAGGTTTTTAAAAAAATTTCTCTAGCTAAGTGTGGTGGCTCACACCTTAAATTCTAATATTTGGGAGGCAGAGGCAGGTGGATCTCTGTGAGTTCAAGGCCAGCCTGGTCTACAGAGTGAGTTCCAGGATTGCCAGGACGGTTACACTTCGAAACCCTGTCTCTGTAAAAACAAATTCTCTAAGCATCAATGGTATCATTATGGCTGGTGAGGTACTCGCCAACTGATGGTGCAAGCCTGATATCCTGAGTTTAGAGAACTGACTTAACACAATATGATGTGGTACACGTGCCCTTGCCTCAATAATAGTAAAATGGTATGAAATGTAAGTGATGTCATTAAATGAAGGTATCTCTTTACTAGAAGGCATCGAGTAGTGCCACTCATACTCAGAAACATGCCTTAAATCATTTCTTATTGCCTGTTTCTGATGATAGCAACATATTAGTTAATTGAAGGAGTTGACGTTTATTCCATATGAAGTTGTAGAACTGGGGCTTTAGGAAGTAAGGACCTTTTAACTGGGAGGAGAGCTGGAGGTTTTCAAAGTATGTGAAGCTTCCCAGTAGCCATTAATTTCTAATGGTGGCCCTAAATAGTCACTTGAGCCCCAGATTAGAACCATGTTTGTACAGCATCAATGCTTACCTCTTTTGGACACTGGGCATCCTCATGGCCACCCACATGCCCTGGCATCTCCGTCTATGAAGTAGAAAAGCTGTAGTAGTTGTTGCAGGCAGACTGAGGGATTTGTGATGCTCTGCTGAGGTCATCTGCTCACTGGACAGGTCACCCTGATAATCCCACCAGCTTCTCACTCTCATATCTCCAGACAGTCACAAGTGCTGGTCATACCCAAATTTGGCACTGCAGATGAAGCCAAAATTCATTTCCACATGATAAATGTAATGTTCTCTGTCCATCCCCATATCCTGTGAGCTCAGGACATGTGTTTGGCATGTAAATACAATGCAAAGAACCCCGTGAATCATTACAACATCAGAAATTCTGAGAGCTTTTCCCCAAACAAAGAAAAAGGGTTTCTATTCTCAAGGAACTTTATAGCAGAATGAAATTGTCATACAATTTAGATAGAGTTATAACCATAGCGTGTGAACCTCAAAATTTCATCACGCAACAACCATAATAAACAAAGAGCATTCCCAAGGAGCTAAGAGATATGTGAGGTTTGAGCCAGTCTCCCCACTCCCAACATAATATATTGAAAGACCCAAGACTGGTACTTTATAAGGAAACGAGGTTTATTTAGCTCATAGTTCTAGAGATTCAAAGTTTTGGTGCTAACACTGGCTTGGCTTTTGTGGGTGGCATGACAGTACACAACACCATGTAAGGAGAGAGAACTCACATGGTAAGACTGGGGAGGGGCGGGCTTGCTGTTTTTTAATGATTATCTGGTGAGAATTCACCAGGGTCTTGTGAAAACTACCTGAATCTCTTTCCAAGGGTCATAATCAAATGACTTCATCCAGTGCCAGTAGGTGTCACTTTTCAAGGGTGTTACTACCTCTCACATTTCCACACAGGATACCAAACTTTCAATACATGACTCTTGAAGGACAGATCACATCCAAACCACATCAGTGTTCTCTATGAACTGGTATGAGCTGTTTGGGATAGCTATTGGCTCAGAGAACCCAAAGTGAGAGTCCTTGGATGCAGCACATGCTTGGTGGATGCTTAATGTTCCACTATTAACATCTCTGCCACTTGTAGATGTTGAATGAGCAGTGGGGAGCAAGAATTGTGTGCTGCTAAGTTCCACCCCAGCTGAGCCTGACACCTGCAGCCTGATTGCTGTCACTGAGCCGTCCATATCTCACTCCAATCACAACACGGCCTTTCCCACATCCTTTCACATACCTGGAACATTACTGGGGACATCTGGAGAGGGATATCCCCAGCTCTGTCTGGGCTGCTCATACAGACATGCAATGGCAGAAATTGATGTCCCAACCACTGTGCTGCTCAGAACACTGCAGATATCCAATTTCATTGAGAAAAAAACCTCCAAAGGTCCCCATGTCCCCTACCTGGCCCAGTTGGCTTTTCCTTGCCTCTTACTCCCTTTTCCCTCTGCTCTGGCCATACAGTCTTCTCTTTAGCACAGCAGGCCTACCTTGGAGCTTTAGAACTTCCTAGTGGTTGACATTGCCAAACTTGACAGGGTCTTGAATCACCTAGGAGACAAACTTCTGAAGGAGTTGGGAGTCTCTAGATTGGGTTCTTTGGGGCAGGAAGACCTGCTCTAAATGTAGATGGCACCATCCCATGGGCTGAGGTTCTAGGCTAGAAGAAAAAGAGGAAGCAGGCTGAGCACCAAGCCTTCATTTTTCTGTGTATCCTGATTTCAGACGAAATGTAACCAGCTGCCTCAGGCTCCTGCTGCCATGCCTTCCCCTGTCGCCTTTCTTAAACACTGAACCTTGCTCAGCTTTGATACAATGAGGAGGGGCTAGGCTCTCCTTCAACTTGGTATGCCAGACTTTGTTGACTATTACTGGGAGGCCTTACCCAGTCTGAGGAGTGGATGGGGATAAAATGGGAGGGAGGTGAGGAGGTGGGAGAAGGGAGAAGGGGAGGGAGGGGGAACTGGGGTTGATATGTAAAATGGAAAAATTTTTAATAAAGAAATATATTTAAAAAAACAAAACACTGAGCCAACACCATGCCTTCCTCTCAAGTTGCTGTTCTCTGCTATTCTTGCCGCAGCAGTGAGAAAAGTCACTACTGCATGCTTACTGTTGTCCCTGCCTAGAAGATTCCTCAAGTATGAACTACTTTGGTGGTTGTCAGCATCAGAACCCACGTTTACACTGCTTTCAAGTAGGCATTCCTGTTCTCCTTTGGGCAAATGATAAGGACATGTGGCATTGGTTCCTCTCCTCCTGTGGCTGGATCCCCTGTGAGGCACAGAGCTGACACACTTAGAATACAGGAGACGAAGAACTTCTGTGTACATATAAGATTTATGATAAGGGAACACTAGCACTTGGGACCCACCAGGAACACACACTCCATGGACTCACCCTGTCACTGTTTCATCTCCCATTGCTGTGATCAAATACCCTGTCCAAAGTAATATTTGCCTCACAATTCCAGGCTCTAGTTCATTGTGGTGGGGAAGTCAAGGTGGCAGGAATTTGAAGCAGCCACTCAATTACATCTGTAGTCAAGAACAGAAAGCAGTGAATCAATGCATAGCGAAGTTCAGAATTTCCCGCCTAGGGAATGGTGCCACCCACAGTAGGAGGGTCTTTCCATCTCACTTAACATAGTCAGTGTAATGCCTCCCCCCACTTCAACATGTTCATAGTTCAACATTATCTATAAGCAGTCTCTCATTAAATGTCTCTCATAAGTGATTCTAGATTGTGTCAAGTTGATAATTTAATCATCGTGCCCAATCTCTAGTGACCAATGAAGGATGAAAGATGGTGTGACAAGCCCATCTGGAAGGCAGAGCTGGTAAACAGAGGCATAAATACAGACCGGGCCTGGCTCCTTCCTATTGGTGTGTACCATAACCACCCTCATTATATCTGGTTTGTTTACTTTCCTCCCCAAAAAATCCAACACAGCCTTCCAGAAGAGGACTAATGTAACATTCTCTGTATACATGGTCTCCCAAGCATGGTGTCCACACCAGTGTGGCACACATTATGATCTGCTGGGATGTTGAAGGAAATAATAGGACTTCTTTTATCATTTATATTTAATGTCATGCTTTAAAAAAAAATCTCATTTTAAATGTGTGGTTTATAATGCTCACATCAGCATTGTACATATACATATTAGTTTATACACATATCTATAATTCATAAATAAGTCAAAATACATATCATATATTTGTGCCAGCTCAAAATATTTTACTGGTAGGTATCTGTGACTGTAAAAGCTTAGATTACTGTTCTCAATGTATTTTTTAATAGGGAAGAAGAGATCACAGTACCTTTATTTCAAATGACAATGTATTACTATGGTGTGTGTATGTGGACACGCGTGCGTTTGTGTGTGTGTGTGTGTGTGTGTGTGTGTTTGCGAGTGTGGGCGCAGACCAGAGGCCATATTCGGTAGTCATTCCTCAGGAGCTGTCTGTCCATCATGTTTTTGAAACAAGATCTCTAAGTGACCTGGAACTCAGTAAGTTAGGGTTCTGCTTGATGACCATTGAGTCTGTCTGCTTTTCCCCTGCTCTGGGTGTTAGGAGAATGTACCACCACACTCAGTATTTTTTGTGGGTTCTAGGGATCAAACTCAGATCCTCTTGTTTGCATAGCCAGCCTTTACCAGTTGAATGATCTTTCTAGCCCCTTTATTGTTTTTTATGAATCAAAGAATTGCCTTTTCCCCACACGGTCTCAAGCCCCTAGCAGGGGGTATAGAGGACAAGGGTGGAGTCTCTCATTTAGTATTTGAAAGAGGACATTCCTCACTTCTTTGTTATTCAGATAGTTTGATTAGTGCCGTTATAATCAAAAGCCTTTCAAAGACCGACATTGTGCAGCTGGAGCTGAGATTGGGAACTGTTTCTGGAGAAGACAGAGAAATATGTAGAAAGGTGAGTGAGAAAGGAGGCTAGAAGTCAGTGAAATGGTGGCAGGGTGCTTCTGCTTGAGGTGAGGAGGAGGAGGAGGAGGAGGAGGAGGAGGAGGAGGAGGAGGAGGAGGAGGGGTGGGATGGGGAAATAACCAGGGACCAAAGCTCCCTGTGCTTCTAGAAAGACAGCAAATGTGGTTAGCTGACAAACCATCTTCAAGTCGGGAATATATTCTGAATTATTGAAATGTGAATGACTCTCATATTCTATTAAAGAGGGAAAATGGCATTAGAATAAATATTAAAAGGAGCCAAGATCTGGGGCATTCATCTTGCCTGAATATCATTAGCTCCTTTCAGTGCGGGTACCTGTCCTTCCCATAAACACTCAGGGCAGCCCCACCCCCAATACTCTGTGTTGTAAGCCTCCATGGACATTTTAAACCAGGTGTGGTGACACACACCTATGAGCCCAGCGTGTGGGAGGTAGCAAGTTCTCTAGTTCAAGGCCAGCTAGGCTGCATAGTGAGACTCTGTTTCAAAAACCAAACCAAACCTCAAGACTGAAAACCTTTTCTAAAGGTCAGGAAGGCCACAGGGTGAGAAGCGGAAGTTCAGCCGACGTTTCTAGGTTATAGCTGGTCTTCTAGTCTCCCTTCACAGGGTCTTCTGCATTACCTGCCAGGCCCTTTGTCTGGTATTGGAAACAGATGTGAGCCTGCCCCTTACCTCTAGCAGCTGTTGAGTTGTTAGTGAACCGGGATGGAACGGAACAGCCCCAGCGTGTGTTATATGGTCCCCAAGAATGGGGAGACTGGTGGGGACGGCGGGGGAGAGGGTTGGAAATTGAAAGTTATTGTCCGGGGTATTCAAGGGTGGGAAAGATGTTTTTTGAATGAAAAAGGAAACCTTAAAGGAAGAAAATGGTACAGTCAATTAGGGCAGTTAAAGTGATCCAGGGGTGAGAGAAGAGGTCACAGGGGTGCCCAGAGCCTGCATTTTATCCTTGAGGTGGCGATGGGTCATTGGATGGGATTTACTACTGTTTAGCGGAGGGCTGACATAGGCAGATCGGGTAGACGTTCTGAGGACAAACAGAAACCAAGATGAGAAAAGCCACTTAGGAGGTAGCACAAACAACCCAGCTGGTCGGTGGAGAACAGAATCGTTTAACTACCGACTGGTATCACCTGACTCTGACGTCACATGAGCTAGATGTGCTAGATGTCAAGATGGAGGGGAGTGGGCTGGAGAGACGGTTCAGTGGTTAAGGGCACTGACTGCTCTTGCAGGGGACCTGGGTTCAATTCCTAGCACCCACGTAGCAGCTCACAACTGTCTAACTCCAAGATCTGATACCCTCACACAGACACTCACGCAGGCAAAATCCCAATGCAAATGAAATGAAAGTAAATTATTTTAAGAAAAGATGGAGGGAAGTTTGAGGACTCAAAGTTGGCTATCAGTTTGCATTGTTATGACAGAGCAAGGGGAGGGGGAGAGAGAGCGGGACAGTTAGAGCAAGGGGAAGAAAGATCTGAGTTTTATTTGCTTTATGCTATAAGGAGGTATTAAAAAGTGATGTTTTTTATTTGTTTTATGAATTTCTGTCTGTGGTAGTTATGAGGCCCCCATAATCTCAGGGAATGACACTATTAGGAGATGTGGCCTTGTTGGAGTGGATATGGTCTTTTTGGAGGAAGTGTGTCACTGTGAGGGGCGGGCTTTGAGATTTCCGATGCTTGGGATTTGGCCCAGTGTCACATTCTACTTCCTGTTGCCTGTACTTCTCCAGCACCATGTCTGCCTGCATATCGCCGCCATTCCCTCCACCCCACCATGATGGTAATGGGCTAAACCTCTGAACCTGTAAACTAGCCCCAATTAAGTGTTTTCCTAGTTACCATGGTCATGGTGTCTCTTCATAGCAATAGAAACCTTAACTAAGATACTGTCTTTGACTTCAAATAGCATAAATTTTACTTTTTTTTTTTTTTTTTTGGTTTTTCAAGACAGGGTTTTTCTGTGTAGTTTTGGTGCCTGTCTTGGAACTTACTCTGTAGCCCTGGCTGGCCTTAAACTCACAGAGATCCGCCTGCCTCTGCCTCCCAAGTGCTGGGATTAAAGGGGTGCGCCACCACCGCCTGACAAATTTTATTTTTTTGATATACAATTCTCTGAGTTTAAATGTTTCCAGGATTCATACAACCACTACTATAATTAAGGTACGGAGCTGAATTATTATCTCTAAAAACTAAACCCTCCCCCTCTTACAACTTGGCAAAAAGGGAGGGTTTCTTAAGCCCCCGTGAGTCTGTCTTCTCTCAATGTCACAGAGTAAGATCCTGTCCTCTGTCCTCTCGAGACTGGCTACCCTGTCATGTCTTTCATATCCATCTGACAGGCAGTTGTACATATCATTAGTTCCTTTAGTGGCTGAGTATGTTTCCACAATATGGCTATGCCAAGTCTTTTGTTCACTGTTGAACATTCTGAACGCTTAAAGTTTTTGGCAATTGTGAATAAAACTGTTTGAAACTCTTTTGAGTTTAAACTTCAAACTATTTGAAGGCAGAGGTGTATTTTCTTTCTTTTCTACCAAAATAAAATATAAATAACATAAAAGTTAACCCTTTAAAGTATACAGCCAATGGCAACAGGTTATAAATATTTTGGTGTAAGTTTCTGTGTGAATGCAGATTTTTATTTATCTATAGTAAATATATAGGAGTGAGATTGCTCCGTCTTTGAGCAAGCATGTCTTTAAATGCATCAGAAATCATTTAGATGTGTTCCACAGTGGCTGTATTATTTGCATTCCTTCCATGACATTTGAGCAACCTTGTCGCCACCTTTTGGTGTTGACAAGTCCTGTTAGTCCCGAGCAAACGGATGTAGTGGTGCCTCTTTGTGGACTTGACTTGCCCTTATCTGATTGCAGAGATGTTGGACATCACTTGTTGTTTGTTTCTGCTTTTCACGGACCTGCTCTGTGAAGTGTCTGTTCAGACTTTTCAGTCATTTTGTAATTACATTTTTTTTCCTTTCAGTCAAGTTTTTCTGTTACTTGTGTTTCTTGGATTGAAGTCCATTATTGGATGTATAATTTCCAAATATTTTTTCCTTGTTAGTAGCTTATCTTTTTATGTCTTTGCATAGTAAATGTTTTAAATTTTTCTGAAATACAATGTATTGATTTTTTTTTCTTCACGTTTCTGAAAGCTTTATTTTTGCTTTTTATCCACACAGTCCATTATGAAATAATTTGTATAAGGTGTGAAGTTTTGCTAGAGGTCATCCTCTTATTTTCTTAAACATCTATTATGGACAGGCAGTCCTTTCTCAGTTGATTTGCCTTGTACCATTGTCAAAGTCACTTGGCCATGTATCTGTCCCTCCGATATTTTAATACCATCTGAGATGCCGTTCAATCATACTCTCTTAAAATCAGTAATATGAATCCTCCAAGTTTAATGTTCACTTTCGACATTAATGTGCTTCTTTTAGTTGTTGCCTTCCCAGGTGAATTTTAGAGTTGCTTTGCTTTATCTTAAAAAGAAGAACAACAACCTTTAGGGATATTGACTGGCATCCTTGTTAAATATATGTGGCAGAGCCAGGCATTGGTGGCACACACCTTTAATCCCAACACTTGGGAGGCAGAGGCAGGTGGATCTCTGTGAGTTCCATGCTAGCCTAGTCTACAAAGTGAGTTCCAGGATAGCCAGGGCTACACAAAGAAACTCTGCAGCACAAATCTAAAAAGGTCTTATTAATAAAAACAAATCTGGATGGGTGAATGCTGGAAGACCAGAGAAGCAGAACAAGCCACAGCTTCCTCACCTTGCCAATTCCTCAGCTGATCCTGTTTCCTCAGACTGGAAGCCTCTGAGTCTTCATCCATATGGATCTCAGCTGAACTGCTGCTAAAAGTCAAAAAGCTTAACCAGGCTCTAGTTCTTGGTTTTCACACCTTATATGTCTTTCTGCTTTCTGCCATCACTTCCTTAGATTAAAGGTGTGAGTCACCATGCCTGTCTGTTTCCAGTGTGGCTTTGAACTCTGAGATCTGGATGGATCTCTGCCTCCAGAAGGCTAGGATTAAAGGTGTGTGTGCCACCATTTTCTGGCCTCTATGTCTGTCTAGTGACTGTTCTGTTCTCTGATCCCAGACAAATTTATTAGGGTCATAATATATTGGGGAACACAATATCACCACAAAACTCTATTTCAAAAAATCAAATGTGTGTGTGTGTGTGTGTGTGTGGCAGCTTTTGAAGAATTGGACTCTTCACTATTCTGAGTCCTTCCATCCATGAACATGGTATGTCTCTTCATTGATTTGTTTTGTGGTGATCCCTCATATGTTTTCTGTTACTCATTTTGATAGATTTTTACCTATGAAGTATATTTTCCCTTTTTTTGGTGGGAAACTAGTATAAATGAGATTTTTCAAAATTTAAATTAACTTGGAATGGTGGCTTGTACTTATAATCTGTACACTTGGGAGGCTGAGGCAAGGGGATTGCCGTAAGTTTGAAGTCATCCTAAGTTATATAGTTAGTTCTAGGCCAGCCTTGGCTAAAGAGGTAGACCTTGCCTCTAAAGAAAATGTTCTTTACTAATTTGCAAAAGTACAATAATAGTTCTCATGGAATGATCACAGAGGAACCACTTGGCATTTCTCAGAGTATGTTGCCAAACCCTGAGATTTCTCAGGTTTTACACGTGGACATTTCATTTATACTGTCTGTGCATGGGACAGTTTTGTCTGTTTCTTTCTGACCTGCATGTTTTTTATTTCTGTCCCTAGTTTACAGAACATCATAAACAAAGACTAAAGCTTGCTTTCTTTTTTCATCAAGTATCTGATCAGGTGGTATTCTCAATGTCTGATACTAGGATCACATTGACTAGCTGTTCAGTATTAAGTAGCTTTGCATTCCTGGGATAAGCCCTGTGTGGTTGTCCTGCACTGTTATTACATACTGCTGAATTTGCTATCTTATTTTCTTGTTGAGTTTTGCAGCTATATTCCTGGAAGGTACTGGTCTCAAAATGTTTGCATTCCCTTTGTCTGGTGTTGGCACCAGATTAATGATGGCCTCGTTTTATGAGCTGGGACGGGCTCCCGCCTCGTCTGTTTTCTGAGAAAAATGGTTTAGATTCAGTTTTGTTTCATCTTTCAGTGTTTGTTGGAATTTGCCAGTGAAATCATGTGAGGCTGAGCTGGTTTTTTTCTCTTGTTTGCTTTGTTCTTTCTTTGTTTGTTTGTTTTGGTTTGTTAGGGAAGATTTTTTTTTTTTTCTTTACTGATTTCTATTTTAAAAAACAAACCTAAGTTTATTCAGGTTACTGATTTCTTCTTGAGTGAATCCTGATAACCTGTTGTTTTTAAAAACAGATCTGTTAATAACTAGTTTAAAACTTTTGTTTTTAGATGCATTTATTTTCTTTTGTGTGTATGAGTGTTTTTCCTGCATGACTGTGTGTGCACTGGGTGCCTGTAGAGATCAGAAGATGTGTCAGATACTTTGGAGCTGGAGTTCTGGACAGTTGGGGCCGCCATGTGGGTGTTGGGAACTGAACCTCGGTCCTCTCTCTGTGACTGGTGCTCTTTACTGCTAAGCCATCTCCCCAGACCTCAGTCCTAGATTTTTGAATTGACGTCTGTGGCCTTATGCTTCATGTCGATCATGATCATTTAGGTCTCTGGAAGGTCTGTGCTCTTCATTCAGGAGGTTGCTGATTTGTATGGTCTTGCTTTATTTTACTGGTAGTTCATCAGTTTACTGAAAACCAGGTGTTTGTTTCCATTTCACTAGTTAATGCACTTCCTAGGATTGTGTTCTGTCTGCCACAGTCTTCTCTGCCCTTATTCTGGCTGCGTCCTAATTTGATGGCTGATTGGTGATGTCATCCCTTTCCTCCTGTCATACAGGAGATGCTGTAACATTCTCCTAGCTACTACTACGACTGCATCTGACACATCCTGATGTCTTGTGCTTTTTACTCACTTAAAAATACTTTCTATTTTCTCTTGGGACACAGTCTCAATAACCTTTTACCTTTATTTAATTTTTAACTTCTTTAGTTACAATTTTTTTTTTATTAGCCTACAGAGGTTTGTTTTATCATGGCATTTTTCCTACAAAGTTTGGTTTTGTTCTTCCTCTCCCAGCTTTCCCCCACCCTCTTCCCCCTTTTGTGCCTTCCTCTCCCTCCCCGGCCTCCTTTCCATTCTCCTGTTGAGTGTGACCCTGTGCCCTTCCCTTTCTTGGTGCCTTGTGTTCCCCTCTTGTGGTTTATCTTTGATAGTTTTTTTGTTTGATAATTCCGACATCTATGCAGTTCAGAGATGATTTTGACTGCTTCCAGTTTCCTTGTGAGTCTCATTTTCCTGTTATTTTACATGTCTTGTGATTCTTAAAAAAAAATAATAATTATGTGTATGTGTATGCAGTGTTATACATGTGTGTGGGGGAGTGTCAGATGGCAACTTCTGGGAGCAGCTGATTACCTTCCAGTTTGAGGCAGTGTCTTTCTTGTTTCTGATGCTATCTACTCTAGGCTGGTTTTTTCATCCACTGAGCCATCGCCTATAGGAAGTCACACATACAACTTACTTTTTGGGCACTGGACATTCATATATTCTTAGAAACAATCTTGTACCTCATTCTGAGTACAAAGCTAAGTGACATGGAAACATCAGTGGCCTGGAATACTTCTCCAGACTGGGTTGAATTCATCTGGACTAGAATGATGTTGTACAGCTGGGATGATCATAAGACTTATCTTTACTGTTTGGTGATAATGAAATACAGCTTATTGCCCAGTACTTGTTTGCAAGGGAAGGTTAATTGAGTGCTGGGTGACAAGGATGTGCCAGGTTACCTCAGGAATAAAGGATTGGGTAGCCTTGTGTGTGTGTATGGGCAGGAAGAGGTGTATGAACATAGTAAGCCATATTGCAGGAATCTCACTATCATTGGAAGTGATAGCATCATCATTACCATCATCATCCCAGGCATTGCTACTTTTGTCTTATGGAGCGTACTCACTGTGGGGCTTGGTTTGTCGTATTCACCATTACATAATCCTGGTGGTGGTCTCTCAGATTCCCTGATGTAGTGGGACACTAATGTGGGCTGTTACTATTGCACACTGAGCTTCAGGACTTTACTGACCTCATAGAGACCCTCTTGGAACTGCACAGGACTCAGACTTTCCAGTTTTGAACTCCCTTCTTCCACTCTCCCTCCTGCTGTAGACCTGCCTGCCACATGGTCTGAGTCTGCTGAGGCTTAAGCTGTCTCCCCAGGCTCATTCGTTTGTAGCCCAGTTTTGGGAGGCTGTGGAGCCTTTAAGAGGGGAGGCATGATTGGCAGAAAAGTACTAATGTGGTAGTTTTTGAAGGTTAGTTACACCTGCCACTGGATCTGGTCTAGGTCTCTGCTTCCTGTTTGGCCCACCATTATGTGACCAGTTGCCTCTCATTCCTGTTGTCATAGACTGAGCTGTTTCTACTGCCATGCCTTCTCTGCCACGATTTACCCCAACCGTCTGAGACCTCTTTTCCTGTGAGTTGTTTCTGTTGGTTGTTTGGTCACAGTGAGAAGAAAAGCAAGCACTGTTCACTCTGACACTGACAGCTTGTCTTAGTGTTTCTATTGCTGTGAAGAGACGCCATGACCATGGCAACTCTTACAAAGAAAAACATTTAGTGGGGTGGCTTACGTTTTCAGAGGTTTAGTCTGTTATCATCATGGTAGGGCATGGCAGCATGCAAGCAGACGTGGTGCTAGAGAAGGAGCTGAGAGTCCCACATCTTGATTCTCAGGCAACAGGAAGAGGTCTGCCACATTGGGCGTGGCTTGAGCATATATGAGACCTCAAAGCCCACCTCCACAGTAACACACTTCCTCCAACAAGACCATACCTATTCTAACAAGGCCACACCTCCAAATAGTGCTACTCCCTTTGAGAGCCTTTTTTTTTTAAACCACCACACGGCTCTTCAGATTTCCTTCCTCTTCCTGTTTTCGCTCATAGGCGTTTCTGTGATTACTTTCCTTCACACCTCTCCCTTCTTAATGTATGTTGATCAGAGAATGTGAACTGATGCAATCCTCAAAGAGCTCTAGGATGCCAAGAGAATCATTGCATCCACTCTGCAGATGAGAACAGAGACTGGAGCTTGGGGTTGGGGGGAAGTGACTTACCGGAGCTCCCACCACTCACTATTCGATGAAGCAGGATGAGGTAGGTCTTGGGGCTGTGTGACTTCTGAGTTTGTGCCGTCCTATCACCTCCTGGGCCTCTGTGGCTGGGCATGAGGTGGCTTTTGAGTGGATGGAGACTCCAGATGAGTTGAATTACTGAAAGAAGGCTTGGGGTGGTGGTGGAAGGGCGTTGTAACAAGTGTCATTCTACCTGTCAGCCACTCGAGATACAGGCACTTGAAGGAGTGGCCTTCATGTAGAAGAGATGCATTTCTCTGGGCTCTGGTGGGAGGGGCATTTAGAAGAAAGGAAAAGGACACAGACTTGAGTGGTTTTTCCTTCTCCAACTCGTAGACCACAGCAAGGTTGTGGACTTGGACAGACAGAAAAGATAGTTCTCAAATTCCATAGTCAGAAAAAGTGCATTCTTTGAGGCCTACCTACGAGGAACATTCCAGCCAAACTGCCTTACTCAGGTTGGGAATGCTTAATCTTTCACACTGGGTGCAAGTTGCCCCGATGGCTTGGTGAGCCTAAAATGAAGGGAATTCTCAAAGAGCCTTCTCAGCCAGCTCCCAGAGTCACTAAGCTCAAATGTGGGAAATTCCAGCCGTTGGTGACTAGACACAATGTCTGGGTAATTACTGACTCTTTCTTTTCATCACAATGTGTTAGTGCCTTATAGACACAGGACAGCAGGAAGAGAGAATGTCTACAGTTGCTTTAAGCGTGGCATTAGCAAAACCCATCTTATTTGAGAAGTTTTCAATAGCTACTTTTGTGTTGCATAAATAGATTGTTTTGCTTTCAGACAGCTGATTAAAAAATAGCTTGTTGCATAAGAAAAAACAACAACCATGTGCTCTGTGTTTTATCTTTGTATATCTTGGGATCTTCAGGAAGGTCAAAATATGACCCCAAGGATCTTGTTTCTCACTTCTTTAATGAAAGCTACCGCTGTTCATTCAACAGTCTTAGAGGTGGTTTAGGAAGAAAATACATTTGTTTTACTAAGAAGACCAAAATGTTTTATTTACATATCTAACTTCCTGGAAAACTTGACGTGGGTGGTTTTGTGTGTGTATGTGTTGTTAGTAAACAGGAAGTTCATGAGATTATACACTGCAAGGTTGTAAGCCCATGTTTTCTTTTTGTTTTTTGGGGGGTTGGGTTTGACTTGGTTCGCTTATTTTCCTTACTTACTGCATAGCCCCCCTATTAATCACTCAGCTTGTTTTGACTTTTTTGAAGATTTTTTTAAAGTGGTACCTCACAGATATAATAAATGCTAGAAGGAAAGAATGCCAAGGGTTTTGGTTGAAAGCTCATAAGATCTCATTTGGACAGGAATGTGGGATGTTTTTTGTTGTTGCTGTTGTTGTTTTTTGGGTCTTTAAAAAAGAAAGAAAGAAAATACACAAGAGTGTAGTTTACTTAAAAAAAATGACTGGTGGGAAAGTATTTCAGACTGTTTTATTAATGATTTTCTCCGAGGACTTTTGTTTACTTCCCACTCCATCCCTCAGATCTTTGGGACTAAAAATGAGCTTTGCTTCTGTAACTTAGCTGTGGTAGTTTTAAGTATTTGTTGGTACGTGACTTTATTTGGCTTGTATGATTTCTGCTCTTTCTACCCCGACCCCGACCCCAGCGATCTCAATTGCATATTTTTTTTTTTAGATGTCGATTATTTTTTTGCCTCCTGCAAGTTCAGAGTCCCTGGTGACTGCCACTCCAATTGTTTTATGAAATCAGTCCAACTCCTAGAGTTGTTTGGTTTTGGCTTTAATTGTGGGTGGAAGTGTGCTGGGGTTGTTTTTGTTTTGTTTTTTTTTTAAATGAACTTTGATGTTTTCTATCTGTGTAGGCGAGGAACTGAGAGACTTCAATGGTTTCTTTGCAACCAGGGACAGCAGTGGATGGAATAAATCCTTTTAGCTGACTTCAACCCTTGATTCTCTTTGGTGTGTACAACTTCACAAGAAATGGGATCTTGGCCCAAAAGTGAGAATGTTCATAGAGGGAAACAGGAACATGGGTGGCTGGCACCTGGCGAGACCTTAAATAAAGGTCCTTGAGTCTAAGGATGGCAAACCTGTGGCCAGAATACCATTACGTGCTTCTCCCACACCTGTAGCAGACACCAAGAATCAACTGTGGCTCCTTTTCTGTTGTATTCCTCATGACTAACCCTTCTCTGCATAGAGTCTCAGGGTTCTAAAGAAGATTGGAATGGAGTTGGTGTGTCTAGAGGGATGTCTATTACCATTAAGTTTAGCGTATCTCCACAAACACCTCAGGACATGGAGAAGTTTGAAACAAGGCAAGACCTGTAAGAGCTGAGATGGCAGGCTCAGTGGTATGAATTCAGACTACAGCCAAGCCACTTGTGAGCTGTGGAATTTGGGGTGAAGGTCTTAATCCCCATAGGCCTGTCGGGAAAGGTGCTTCCAAAATAATTCACATGAAGCATTAGTGTGGTGCCTGCTTCCTAAATGAGTTATCCTGATGGTTTGGGGTCACAGAGCAGGGTAGGAGTAAGCAAGGCTTCTCAGGCCCAGCATTGCTGTTTTAAATATTCAGAAAATTATTTGAGTGGCTGGCAGTCCTGAGCAATGTAGACATGCTTAGTAGCACCAGGTACTACTAACAACCTCCCGTTCCCAGTCTGCCATGTTTGCACACATAGCCCCCTACATCAATTGAGTTTTAAACATCTAAACAAATCTATGCTTGAACCCACAGAGACGCTGAGCCTATGGGTAGTGACTGTCTAACACTTTTTTTCAGATCCTCTCCAGTGGCTTTGATGTTCAGTCCTTCCTCCTAGGCTACAGCTTTTTCTGTTTACAAACCTGTGGATAGTTCCAACTAACAGATTAATAGCTCCAAGTTTGAATTACACTCTTGTAATGGACTTGAACATTCTGTCAAGGAAAAAGCTCACAACAGAATTTGTGGCGATAACAGCTGCCTTCTACACTGTATAATGATAAGACCATGAATATAATGAATTTGGATACTTAGCCCGTGTCAGACACGGGGCTGTAATTTTTGTGTTCTCCAGTCTCTTCCTTGCTCCCACAGCTAGCAAGTGGCAGAATTGACTTGCCATTCCGAGTTTGTTCTCCACAGAGCATGCCACACACTCACACCAGAGAGATCCAGGAGAACACTGCAGAAGTATGACTTGATCATATTTATGCTGTTAGGTAATACACACATTCACTGTCTTTCAGCTTTTCTGTCTCCAATATTCATTATTTTCCCAACAGGAAAAAGTGAATGTATGATTATGCAGCCCTGTGACTGACAGGGGGAGTGACTTGGGTCATGACAGCCTACTTCCTGATAGAGAAACAGTAGGGGTCACATGTTAAAGTCTTGTTTTAGTTACCAGAACAGAAATCCAGGTCCCTGGAGGACGATATAGCATGTTGCAGTGGGGATGTGCCCTTGTAAGCTGTGTTCTCCATATAAGGCTGTTCTGTCAGTGATCCTATAGAATGTTTACATGAACATGGTGTGCATTGTAGATGCCAAAGAATGCTGTCCTTCAGGATTCTCTCCCTCGGGTAACCGCATGCTTGCTGAAGTGACTCCACCAGTGAGGTATTCTTGTTCCAATTTCACTTTTCATTGCTGCCTTGAAAGCTACTTTCTGAAGCACAGGGAACAATCAGGAACCCATCTTTCAGAAAATACTTGGGATTTCCTGCCCGGTACCTCACCAGAAGGTATGTTCTCCACTTTTCTTTGGTCATTTTCACATATCAAATCGAGCCATATGTTAATGTTCCTAGAAGAGGCAACATCTTAAGCAGCATTTTCAATTGACCATGGGAATTCTGAAAAGGGAGGCCTGAATGTGCCTGGATGAATGGAGTCATTGTTGGAATAAGGGCAGGTAACTTCAAGATGGTGGTTTCAAATGAACTACATTCAAGGTGGACCATTAAGTATGTACCTGTTTGTTTACACCTGGTGTATGTGTGTGGGACTGATGTATGGGAGTGTATGGGATATGTGGATTTTTTTGTGTGTTGTGTGTGTGTATGGTATTTGTAGCATGTGTGTATAGTGTGTACAATGTATGTACTATGTGTGTGAATAGTGTGTATGGTGTATGTATAGTGTGTATGTATATGTATACTGGTTATATCATAGGTGTATGAAATGTGTATGATATGTGTGGTCTGGGTATAGCATATGGTGTGTGTACTGTGTACGATGTGTATATGTTGTGTGTATCATATATACATAACAGTACATGATATGTGTGCAGTGTATCTGTATGTCAGATGTATGTATAGTACATATATATATATTTGTGTAAAGTGTAAATAGTGTGTGTATGTATACAGTGTATGATGTGTGGAAAGATATGCACAATATGTGCATATATAGTGTATAGTGGGAGTGTATGATGTATATGCCTGGTGTGTGTGTGTGTTAGATGCATACAGTGTGTGTTTACAGTTGTGTATATGATGTATGGTGTTTATGTGTATGGTGTGCCATGCCTAGTGTGTGCTGTTTGTACCATGTTTGTGTATAATATGTGCATTGTATGTACAGTTTGCATACAGTCACTTGCATACTTTCGTGACTGCATTGTGCACTCCCGTCTGAATAGAACCTTTTCTTTGCTTTCTTCCTGTTTCCAATCTTGTAAGCCATTGATAGGTCTCTGAGGTACCGCTTCACATCATTAAAAGATCTTGGTGACCCTGGTGTCCATGAAATCCTGTGCATCTATGAGAATGCATGTAAATGTGTCTGGAAAGAGACCAAACGCCTGGGTTCTGTGTGTTTACTCTTTGGTTTGTTATCAAACTGCCACATAGGACTGGGTGCTGCTTGTCACAGGCATGGGGGAGTCCTAAGGGGGTTTCAGAGGTCCTTCATGCCTCTGTCAACAGAGCTTTCATTTCCAACTGATTCTCTTGTTCCTTTTTCTTCTTGTTGTGTGTATGTGTGTGCCCTTGTTTGTGTGCGTGTATGTGGACACACATATATGCATGTGCATTTAGAAGCCACAAGTCAGCCTTGGCTACTGTTCCTCAGGAGCTGTCTAGCTTATTTTTTTTTTTTTTTTTTTTTTACAACAAGGCATCTCATTGGCCTGAGGCTCCTGGATTATACAGGGTGGGTGGCCAGTGAGCCTCAGGGAGCTGCCAGTCTCTGCCTCTTCGACCACTATACATGGCCTTTTAATGTAAGTTCTTCCGATGGAACTCAGGTCATCATGTTTGTGTGATAAGTTCTTTAGTGACAGAGCCTTCTCCCCGGCCCCTGAATCTCTCACTTCAGGTGTCTCAAGTCAGGTGTCAGCATCATTACTTCATGTGGAAAAAGAAAAGACAGAGTCTCTTGATGACATAGTGGCTCTGTCATTTGGTAGTTCATTAATCATATTTATTTATTTATTTATTTATTTATTTATTTATTTATTTATTTTGGTTTTTCAAGACAGGGTTTCTCTGTGTAGCTTTGTGCCTTTCCTGGAACTCACTTGGTAGCCCAGGCTGGCCTCGAACTCACAGAGATCTGCCCGCCTCTGCCTCCCGAGTGCTGGGATTAAAGGCATGCGCCTCCACTGGCTGGCTTATTAATCATTTTTTTTTAAAGATTTATTTATTTATTATATATACAGAAAAGGGCGCCAGATCTCATTACAGATGGTTGTGAGCCACCATGTGGTTGCTGGGAATTGAACTCAGGACCTCTGGAAGAGCAGTCAGTGTTCTTTACCTCTGAGCCATCTCTCCAGCCATCATTAATCATTCTTTCACACACTCATCTATCATCTGCCAGGGAGTCAGTCCAGGTGAGCATAGCAGTTCAGTCTGTGGCCACATGAGGCAGATTTTTCTGTGGGGAGACTGGCAATGCATGAATAAATAAACCAGGAAACAACTGAGGAGTTTAGATACTAAATCTGAGGGGCAGGGGTGACTCAGGAAAGGTCTCCAAGAATATGACATTTCAGCTGAGACCGGAAGGGATGGCAAAGATCAACAGTGCCCAAACTAAAGACGATGAAGCCAGGTAGAGGCAAGAGGGGGAAAGGCCTTGACGATGCCTTAGCAGGAAAAGGTGCTTGCAGCACAAACCTGGTGACTAGAGTTCACTCTCCAGGACCCATATAATGGTGGAAGGAGACAGCCATCCACAACGCTGTCTCAGACCTCCCTACATGTGCTGTGGCATGCACACATCCACACACAGTATGCTTACACAATAATATAATCATAGAAGATTAAAAAGAAGAATACACCAATATCCCCAGCACAGTCCCAACTACATAGAATCATTGTACCATTGACACATCACATAGGCATATACTGTTATCGTCTCTCACAAAGTGATCTGAAAGGGGGTGAATCTTAGAAGACTGTGAGCATGCTGGACAGGGTAGAGTCCTAAGGTCTGTTTTCTTTTATTACAAACTAGAAGAGCCAATTTTCGCATTGCTTCCTAAAGAAAGGGCTCCTGTGAGTTTTTCAAACGTATTATTCAGTCCTCAGCAGGAGCTGAAACCCCGAGACAAGCCAGGTTCTTCCTCTTTAAGCCTCTCCTTGCCCTAGAAAAATCTGGCTTCCTTAGATGCCAAGGTTGATCCCTGTTGGTTGCATGTGTGTGTATTTTGCTCTGCTTCCATCAGCTTGTTCCCCTGGATGGAGAGCAAACTGTTTACAGGGAGGATGGAAACAAACAACCTGGTACTGGGCTGGCAAGCCCTTGGCAAACACATGACCTCTGAGCCAGTACAGTGCTCCACCCGGCAAACAGCTGGCCAGCCTGGCTCCATGTTTTTGGAGCCCTGATTCCGCATCTTCCTTGGGGACCACAATATAAATGATACAGACCATTATCATCGCTCGCCCAGAATTCGAACTTCTGAATTCTGACCCAGAAAATCCACAATGTGTTCCCCTGGAGCACAAGATTCCCATTGCCCTGGCACTTGCTAGAGAGAGCAGGGAAGATTTGATTGGCCTCTCCTGCCTTCTGCTGCTCTGTGTGCTGAGACAAGCTTCCAGAAGAGGCTATTTTCTGTTGCCCAGAGGAAGGGCTGGTTTTGTCCTGCCAATTGGAGTGGTGTAGGTACGCCAGCCACGTAATCTCCACCCCCCACCCCCATTTCTCTCCGGACTCGGAGCTCTTCAATGCAATGCTAGCGTGCAACTGAGATTCCCTCCCTCCCTCCCTCCCCCTCTCTCCTTCCTCCCCTCCCTCCCTCCCCTCTCTCTCCCCCCTCAACACTTATCCTCCCCCTCTCTCTCCACCTCACTGTCAACACCACTCTGCTTCTCTACCCTCCTTTCTTCTCTCCCCTGCCCCCTAAGTATTTTTGATACCACTTTCTTTCTTGAGTCAGGATTTCCAGGTGTGCTGAGGGCATAGATCCTAGAGGCCTGGCTTTTATCCGCAGTTGTTGGTGAATTAACTTTTCGATGCCTTTGTGGTATGTTCTGAACCACCTCACCATTATCACCTGTTTGCTCTACCTAGCCCTAGAATCTCAGGAGCCACACAAGTTTTCTTTGGTATCCTTTGGGTGACCTGCTTCATTTATATTAACAACAAACACTCTGAGTTTCTTCTTTAGGAAAAGAATGTGGGTTGGGAGCACCGGGGAGATAGTTTAGTTGGTAAAGTGCTCACCA
The DNA here is from genome assembly GCF_903995425.1 of Onychomys torridus. Lineage (NCBI taxonomy): Eukaryota > Metazoa > Chordata > Mammalia > Rodentia > Cricetidae > Onychomys > Onychomys torridus. The sequence continues at coordinate 89,642,343 of NC_050445.1, read as the reverse complement.
TGCAAGTATGAGGACCTGAATTCAATTTGTAGCACCCATATTTAAAAAAAAAAAAAAAAAAAAAAAAAAGCAAGGTGTGCTAGTGCATGCTTGAAATCCCGGCACTTGGGGAAGCAGAGACAGGAGGATCTCTGTGACTTACTAGCCTGCTTGCTGAGTTCTAGGTCAGAGAGAGAAACTGGTTCAAAATAAAGTGGACATCCAAGGTCAACTCAGGCCTCTACATCCCCTCCCACACACAAATGCACGTGCGTGCACACACATACACACACACACACACACACACATACACACACACACACACACACACCCTGCACAGAAAATGCTTCATTCAAAAATGACATAGTTCGCCAAGACTCTCCTTGGGACAGAATCCCCTTGGAAGGCAAGGGCTTTCTGTATTTAATTTATTGCCATTCTCTAGAGCTGTCAGTGTTGCTTAGTACTCAGTAAGCTGCACTAGATGTTTGCTGAGTGAGTGCCTGAGCGCTAGTGACATCTATCCTGCTTTGGCGAGGGGCCTGGTAGGTGGCCTGCTTCTGCTTCTCAGGAGAGGACCCTCCAAAGCCAAAGGCACTTTCTGTCACAGGGTTAGATGCCCAAGTTAGCCAGAGCTTTGGGAACAAATTACTTTCCCTGAGTTGTTCTTTCAGGCTAGCCTTCATCTCAACTTTTCACAACTGCTCATTAAAAAGCCAGCTTCAGTTAGGCAATATGCGGTGCTCAGCAGCCCCAGGGAGATGGAACCAGTGAAAGAAGGTGAAGGTGAGAGGGGCCGACCCTGCCCAGAGAGAGTCTGCCCAGTTACCTTTGAGCCTCCTGCCCTGGAACTGAGAATGACCCAGGCTTCTCAGGGAAAAGGGGAGCTTTAACCATAACTTTATAAGAGGCCATACCCTAGTCTGGATTCCATTGCTTGCCACTTCCTGTATGGCATTTCGGTTGTAGGTTGAGGCTCACCACACACTGGCCTTGGTTTCTTAAGTCACAGACCCTCCTAAAATCGGCTTCCTCAGCATGGAACCAGCTCTGCTGTCAGGAGGTTGTCAAACTGGAAATGGGTTGGTAGCCCACACAGCAGAGGAGTCCACCTCAAGGCTCTGTGCAAACTGCAAACAGCCAACTCCAGCTTCTCTGTTTGCAAAGGGAATGGCTGGGTTACTCAATTACAGAAAGAAACAGGCTGGTTGCTGCCCTTCCTGGGAGAGAAAGTGATCAGATAAATACCTTTGGCAAGGACTGGAATGTTGGTGGCCAGAGAGACTGCCTGCCTGCTCTGGGGTCCTCTAAAGCACTTGGTTTGCACCATAGGGCAATTTTGACCCTTGTGGGTATTTGGCTAGGTCTAGAGACATTTTTGGTTGTTCTAACTGGAGGCAGGTACCAGACTTATATTGCTCAGCACCCCACAATGCATATGACTCCAAACTCAAAACTTATCTGGCTCTACGAGGCAATGATCAAGGTTGACACTTCAACCTAAGGAAGCTAATCCAGCTCCAAGGGAAATCCCCTGCTAGAGAGGGTGCTGACTTCCAGATCTGATGGGAATTAAGCCCTCTTAATTCCCTCTTCTTTCTCTCCTTTCTTAGCCCTTTTTCTAACATAGCCCAGGCTTGCCTCACACTCATTATGTAGCCAAGGCTGACCTTGAATTCCTAATCTTCCTGTTTCTACCTCCTAAGTGTTAGGATTACAGGTGCTACTATGTCTGGCTGGATCTTATTCTTGCATGAAGAATTGGTGAGGGTATTTGTCTTCCTGTACCTAGTTAATTTCTCTGAGCATGATATGAGATCAGGCTGGGAAGATGGCTCAGTTGGTCAAGCAAACGTTGAGGACCTAAGTTCAATCCCCAGCACCCATGGGGGAAAAAAGGCTGGGTTTGATGGCACATGCTTATAAGTCTTGGGATTGGGGGTAGAGAAAGGTGGATCCCTGAAATTCTCTGGCCAGCCAGTCTAGCCTACTAGATGAGCTCCGGACCACTAAGGAACTCTGTCTCAAAGAGCAAGGTAGATAGCCAATGAGGAATGACAGCCAAGTTGTTCTCTGCCTGCAGGGGAACATGCATCTGCATGTATATACATGTGTGCTCACACACACACACACACACACACACACACACACACACACACACACACACCGTGCGCACATGAACACACGCAATTACAATGGTCTGATCCCACCCAGTCTAGGACTCTTCCTAATCAAGTGTAGAGAAGCTTGAGAGTCAGTATTCCTGGAATTCAAATCTCACTGAGCCCTTAGGGAACACACCCCAATGTATGGTGTGTTCTCAGTGTCCTATTTCATCCTTGGGATGCCATCACCAAGGCTAGGAAAGATTTGGGAACTCATTCATCTTGATGTGCTGGCTAGACATAACTGGTACTGGCATTTTTAGTAGATATGGGAGTCAACAAGTAGCCCAGACTGTACCATTTCTCATTCTTGGTCATTTCAACTAACCTTTTGGTGACTCTATTTCCATCTGTGGAAACAGAGGCCATTAGAGTTCATGACGTGTAGGAAACTTTGACAATGCTGTGACATCCTGATTCGTTCCTTTGAGTGTTACCCTTTGTTAAGCTTCCCTTCTGTTTTTACGTATCTAAGAACCAGCTGGCACCTTCCCAACACTTGGATATGGAAGAATTGGTAGACTTGGGGAGGCCCCTTTGCCCAGGTGATTCTGATCTACAGGGTCTGAAGGCTTTACTGAAGAATACTAATGACTTTAGCGTCACTGGGGAGAATTATTCTTGGCTTTATCTATTGAATTGTTCTAGAAAATTATGCTGGCTACTGTGGGAGAATAATGTTGAGGGCAGAGGGACTTAGGGCCTTTGGATCTCTCACACTGGAAGTGTTTATGGAGTCCAGGGGTTCTGCAATGTTGTTGCAGTGGACAATGCTCACAGAGCTCACATCCTACTCTGGGGCATAGGCCCCTGTCCTTAAGAGTAAGAGAATCTCTATGACTCCAACCTACTGTGATGAACGTGTCCATCTTCAGTGAGCTGACGTGCAAGGGCAGTTCATTGTCCTGTCCTTTCAGACATGGTCCTTCTGGTCTGGATACTTCGCCAAAGGCTTTCATTTTGGGCTGGCCAAACAGTTCAGTAGGTCAAATGCTTTCCCTGCTAACATTAGTACACCAGTTCAATCCCCAGAACCCACATAAAAAAGCCAGGTCTCATAGCAATGTGCCCATACCTGAAATTCCAGTAGTGGGGGGGGGGGGTAGAGCCAAGCATATAACTGGAGCTCACTGGCCAGCCATCCTAAGTACTTAGTGAATTCCAGGCCAATAAGAAACTCTGTCCTATGCAATAGCTCCCGAAGTTGTCCACACACACACACACACGCCTTCATGTTAGGACTTTGTTTATATTTATTGTGCATCTTCAAGAGTTAGAGTTCTAGGAAACCCAACTTCTAGAGTTCAGGGACCCAACTTCATGGCTCTTCACTGATTGGAAAGCAGACAGTAGGCAAACATAGATGCAGAATGTGCATCTAATGATGTGATTCAGAATGTAGTGTTAGCACATGGCTGTAGTCTCAGCCTTTAGGAAGCTGAGCCAGGAGGGTGGTAAATTTGAGGCTAGTTTGGGCTACATAGCAAGACTTTCTTAAAACAATACTGTAAATGACCTCCCTCTCTAGGGTACTTGGAATGACTTATTCATGTCTGGGGAGGAACTTATAAATATTGAAATGTATTCTTCATATTTCTCTTCATTTGACTATTTTTCCTTTAAGGAACAAATCTTGTCACATTAAAATGACATGGTTAATTGGTTTCCCCAAAACATGGGCATCATAAAAAGGGGCTCAGTATACTCTGTGGCTTATATTAATCTGGCTTAGTTAAAATCTGAAAACTGATAAATATTTAGGTAAAAAAATAAATCTGGATTTCATGCCTCTCTTTAAAGACTGCCATGGACTTTCTGGATGAAAGTAGCCAGCAGCACTTGTCTCTTTTTCGTTGGGTCCCTGTGTACTCAAATTTGCCAGTCCCAGCTCATTGAAGAACGTTAGCTACCTGACTGAGCTCTGTAGTCTAGGCTGTCAGTGTTACCCATACATGTTAAACACAGAGTGCTGGCCCCCTGTGATCTATAGGGATGTCATACCCTTTCTCCATACATATGAAGTCCTATTGCTATTACTTTTCTTGTTCAAGACATGTCAACCTTGGGATAGGTAAAATCGTGTGCCCTTCCCTTAAAGCTCCTCCTTCCTCTGCCCCTAGAACTCATTATGAGATGCTCCAGGTATCCCTGCCCCTTCTGCAGGACACATCAGCTCTTCGTCTAGACCTGTTTTCTTTCATTGGAAAAGGGTATTTAAAGACCAAGCTTGAGATGCTACGTGTGCTCATTGCTATCAGGGCGTGTTTGCTTCTGGCTTGTGCCAATGGACAGAACTAGAAAGTGTTTGTATGTCAACTCCCCTGTGCCTATACATCTGGGCTGACTTCTGTATCTCCTTATCTTGGGACTGTCAATTTTAAGAACACTGTCCACATTAATACCTTCCATTCCAGTCCAATACCACAGGATTCAGCCTTTGGCAAATCAGATTTTGATGTTTGTAAAGTTTTTTTCTTTCTCTCTTTTTTCTTTATTTCTTTTTAATAATAGGTTAAGAATACCTCCAGGGGAGGGAGAAATGAGGAAGCATCTTTGGATAGTTATTTTGTAGACATTACTTAAATAACAACAAAAAAAGTCCCATGTTCGGATGTTCTGATCAATTAAAAATATTGGCTCATTACCTGTCCCTCTTAAACTCTACTAGCACTTGGAACATGTGGCCTTGCTGTTCCCTGAAGGTGGGCAGACACGCCTGCTTCTTTTCCACAAACACATTCTGTCTCCAGTCTTCTCACAATGCCTATTGTAATGCTGAGCTGGCACTTGTGTCTCGGAAATATAAGCCAAGACACTTCTCTGAGATTACCATCAGAACTTTGCTCTACATGCAAAATCTTATTTCGAATTCAGATACACAATTACTCACCCTGACTTAATTACACTGCCTTAGGATAGTATTAAAACAATGGTTTTAATTATTTTTGGGGGGTTTAACAATAGTAACCTGTTGTCTTGTTAGGAGGGTGAACTGCCTGTCTTTGAGAATTTCATAGATTAAAAACCCCTCCAAAACTGGGGTGGGGGGAAGGCTTGCCTGTGGTTCCTTCATGTTTATTCAGGAAGCAGCCGTACCTGGATTCGGTCCCTCTGCCCCTCATTATGCTGGATGTAAACCTAGTCATGCTTAGAGGTGTCTCTATCAACTGTTTAGAGAAGTGAAAAAGAGAGCTGGATGGCTCCTGGGTTGCTGGAGGCGTGACCCTTTGGTGGTTTGGAAAACATTCTGAGTTTTAAACAGCAACACCTATAATTATGGAGGCGTCATCCCTTCCATAAAAAAGAAAACAAAACAAAGACAGCAAAGCCCTTCTGCTAACAAGGTGGAGTCATAGCATGCATGTGTTCACCCTTTCCAAAACCTGCCTGGCACTTGGTTCAGGGCTGGTGGGGGATATCTTCCATCTTTCTCTGGGCTCTCATAAAACAATACAAAGGTAAACAATCGGAGGGCAATTAGCAAGCTCTTTGGGGTAACAGGAGAGAGAAGTCACCCTGTTATTAATGTCAAAGGAATTAATCATGGTTTACATAGGTGATTTAGTAGCTTAACTTTGCAAGTGGTTGAAACACAAGAAACCAACCAAGTCTGACCAAAGAAGCCTGTTTGGAGAATCAAGCAGACACACAGCTTACAAAACAGTTGAGCTGTGAGCTGTTATAAAAGGGGTCATGTGTCCTCTGCTTGAATCTGCATGGGGCTCAGCTGCAGCTTGGCTTAAAAATGAATCTTTTGATTTTGTAGGTTGAAGGTGGCTTCTGAGATTTTGTTTTTCCCCTCAGTCAGCAAGTTTTTTGATGTAGCCCAGGCTGGCCTCCAACTCACAATCCTCTTGCCTTGTCCTCTTGAGTGTGAGGTTACAAGTTTGAGCCACTACGCTTTGTACTTTGTTTGTGTGTATGTGTACATCTATGTGCCAGACTTGATGTGGATAGTGAGTGTCTTCCTCAATCACTCACAACTTTGTTTATTTATTTATTTTTGCCAAGCTTTCTCATTGAACCTTGACCTCACTGATTTGACCAGAATCGCAGAGGCTTTCTTATTCTCTCCAATCCCAACACTGAGGTTATCAGTACATGCTGTGACACCTGGCTTTTCCCATGGATGCAAGAGATGGAACTCAGTTCCCCATGTTTTCACAGCAGGCAGTTTCCTGACTGAACCATCTCCCTAGCCTCATCTGCATTTAAAACCACACATTTGAACATCTTTGGTTTATTTTAAAGTGTGTGTGTGTGTGTGTGTGTGTGTGTGTGTGTGTGTGTGTGTGTGTACATGCACACACGTGCACACGCAAGAGAGAGAGAGAGAGAGAGAGAGAGAGAGAGAGAGAGAGAGAGAGAGAGAGAGAGATTCATGCATATGACTGCAGTACCAATGGAGGCCAGAAGAGGGCATCAGATCCTCTGAAGCTGGCATTCCAGGCACTTGTGAACTGCCTAAAGTAGGTGCTGGGAACCAAACTAGGGTCCTCCATAAGAGTAGCAAGTGCTCAACTGCTGAAGCATCTCTCCTGTCCCTCTGTGCTCTGTACTTCTGACACACTTTGAAGTGATGCTCCAGCTGCAGGAAAGTATGTCTCATTGTGCACAGCAAGGCTGTATTGATCCTCTTAGCATCTGTAGTAGATACAGGTTACAGGTTGAGCCACCTCCCTGTACGTATCTCTAAGGTCACGAACATTGCATTGGGAGTCCTGAGGGATGAGATATTGGAACGGCCTCTCAGAGTAAAGGTGCTTGGAAGAAGTCTTTACTGTTCATTGCAGTACGCAGGGATCATAAAACAACTGGTCCCCCAGGGCAAAGGTCTGTACATACATAGTCCAGTTATGGGCATACCCCCATTCACAAGCACTAATTTAGAGAAACATAAACATATTTACAGACCATATTTATTTGTTTATAGAATTGTGCTTCTGAGATAGTGAGAAATAAAAATCTTTTTTTTAATTGAGCAATTATTGTGCTACAGTTTTTTATTATTAAGAGATTTTCTATTCATTTTCCATATTCTTCTCTCCTCCCTCCCCCCACCTCCCAGTCTTCCTCCCCCAACCCACCCCCCATTCCCACCTCCTCCAAGGCAAGGTCTCCCATGGGGAGTCAGCAGAGCCTGGTACATTCAATTGAGGCAGGTCCAAGCCCCTCCCCCCTGCACCAAGACTGTGCAAAGTGTCTCACCATAGGCACTGGGCTCCAAAAAGTTGGCTCATGCACCAAGGATGGGTCCTGATCCCACTGACTGAGGGCCCCCTAAACAGTTTAAGCTAAACAACTGTCTCGCCTATCCAGAGGGCCTAGTCCAGTACCATGGAGGCTCCACACCTATTGGTCCACAGTTCACGCATTCCACTAGTTTGGCTGGCTGTCTCTGTACATGTTTCCATCACGATCTTGATGTCCTTTACTCATAGAATCCCTCCTCTCTCTCATTGATTGGACTCCTGGAGCTGGGCCTGGTGCCCAGCCGAGGATCTCTGTATCTGCTTCCATCAGTCACTGGATAAGGGCTCTATGATGACAGTTGGGATATTCAGCCATCTGATCACCAGATTAGGCCAGTTCAGGCACCCTCTCAACTATTGCCAGTAGTCTAAGGTGGAGTCATCTTTGTGGATTCCTGGGAACTTCCCTAGCACTCTGTTTCTCCCTATTCCCATGATGTCTTCATTTATCATGGTATCTCTTTCCTTGCTTCCCCATTCTGTCCCTGTTCCAGCTTGAACTTCCTGTTCCCCTATGTTCTCATCTCCCATCCCTTGCCCTCCATTACCCCCAGTTTGCTCATGTAGATCACATCTATTTCTCCTTTGCTGGGTGATCCATGCATCCTTCCTAGGGTCCTCCCTGCTAGCTAGCCTCCCTGGAGCTGTGGGTTTCAGTCTGGTTATCCTTTGCTTTACATCTAGTATCCACTTATGAGTGAGTACAAACCATATTTGTCCTTCTGAGTCTGTGTTACCTCACTCAAGATGATATGTTCTAGTTCCGTCCATTTGCCACAAATTCATTATGTCATTGTTTTTCTCTGTTGAGAAAAACAATTGTGTATATGTACCACATTTTCTTAACCCATTCTTCAGTTGAAGGGCATCTAGGTTGTGAGAAATAAAAATCTTTTGTGAGGATCTAGGGAGATAGTTTAGTTGGTTAAGTTCTGTGCAAGCATGAAGATCTGAGTTTGACCCCCAGAACACATATTTTTAAAAAAGCCCCAGTACTCAGGAGACAGAGGCAGGCAGATATCTGAGTTTAGGGCCAGCCTGCTCTATAAAGTGAGTTCTAGGACAGCCAAGGGTACTACACAGAAAAGCCCTGTCTTGAGAAATAAAAAAGTCAGGGCTGGGGCTGAGGAGATAGCTCAGTGCTTTCTCAGTAACAATAAGCACCTGAACTCAAATTGCTAACACCAGCGCCTTCCACCCCAGCATAGGGGGCAGAGACAGGTGAGAGCCAGCTAGACAGCCACTGTCACTGAAGCAGAGGCAAGGGCTGGGGGGTGAAGTTGGGCTCCTGATTTAGTGAGAGAATGTGTTTCATTCGTTCGTGTCAGAGGAGGACAACCCACTCTGGCTCCCACATGAATGATCATGAGCCTATCCATCCATAAGCACAGGTTCATGTACTATATATCCACCCTCTGCCCCCAAGCTGGGTTATAATGCTACACACACAATCTCAGCACTGGGGAGGTGGAGACAGATGGATCCCTGGGGCTCACTGGCCAGCTAACCTCACCTATGGGGTGATATAAAGGCCAATGAGAGAGATCCTGCTTCAAACACCAAGATGGCTAGCTCTGAGGAAGACCTGGCCTCTGCATGCATGCATGCATACACACAAACACACACACACCACCACCACCACCACCACCACTACCACCACCACCACCACCACCAGAGGAGGCAGCACTGTTATCACTAGGTGAAAAGCTGAACCTCTTCAGCTAGTTGTAGGGAACACCCCTGTGAAGCGGGGTCCATTACATTGCCTGGCTCACTTTCCTGGGTCTTGAACTGTCTCTCTTTGCCTAGTAATGCTACATATGGTAAAACAAGACCTCTCCTGTTGTGGTGTATATGGACTGTCAGGGACTTCTAGGCACAGAGAATGGCTCCTCTCTGTTCACTTACAGTGTAGCACATGGCTGCTCACCAGCCAGTTTCATCTTGGAAGGAAACAGTTTTGGCCTTAGGAGAACGGTCCATACATACTTCATCTCTCCTCTTGGCTGTTTACCCTTGCTTGGAGAAAGGCTGCCAAGGAGGCTAGACTTGAACATGACTCACTGTGGCCTCAGTTTCTCCACCATCTGTAAAAGGATACTGAGGGTGGATGTTTGTAGGTACCAGGACATCTGCTTAATATACAGTGACTTGGTACTTTTGTTAGGTGGGCTTGTCAGGCAGAAAGACACTAAGTGGTGTCTGGCTTCTAACCCTGCCCAGACCACTGCCAGTTATTTGGCCCTGGCGAATGGCTTCCATGCCCTGGCCTGACTTTCCCACCTACAGTTGGTGCTGAGATGTGCACACCCCTTTCCCACTGTGGGAGTGCTAACATCAACTTGCATTGCATATTGACAATCATAGTCCCTTCCAGTCACTATCCCATCCTTCAAATTGTCAAAAGGGGTGGGGCTGGATTTTCAGTGATGACAGATGAGCACGCTTGTCACATATTCTCTTTTGAAGTTCACGTTTTCATTTTTCCTTTGAAACATTTACAAAGAGCAATTGGTGACTTTTTTTCCACGGTGCTTATATTTAACTTAGGGGGAGAGATATAGGTTCCCCATGTAACATAACAAAAAAATAAAGAAATAGTTGAAGTAAATGAAAATATTTATGGCAAATAGCGTAATAGCTGCACTCCCATGAATGCAGTATGTTATTCATGAATTATAACAAACACTAAATCTTGTGATTTTTTTTTAATTTTTTTTAACTGTAAACTTACTAGAACATTTAGCATCTCATAAGTGGCAAATGTCCATTCTCCTTCCTTTTCCCAAACTGTGGATATGTGCATTTGCACAGTATTTAGAGAATGGATTCGATGTTTGGTTTAATAGTATGTGGCAGGGCAGGGACACATACTGATCTCTCTAGGGAAACACTGGCTTTGGTTAACTTTAATTAGCTAATTGCACCCCCCCCCCACTTAATATATAAGGAAATGAGGACAAGCACCCTTGCCTTGGTGTAATTAAAACTAAAATGATGTCAGCAGCAGGTATAAGAGGGATTTCTATTTGTTTTATCACCAAAAGGTGGCGTCCTACCCCCATGCCCTTTATTTAAAAAAAAAAAAACAAACCAAAAAACCCACACAAAATCCTTCTTGCTTGAATTTAACAAAAAGAAACTTCTAGTTGATTAGTGATAAAGAAATTAGAAACCTGTTCCCTGTGAATGTGATGTGACAGGGTTCAGAATGGACAATGTGTTAGGCCATAGTCAAGTGTTCCTGTAACATAAACCAAATGGGTGTGGGGTCTCCAATAAGCCTGCACATCAGACAGTATCATATCCCAAAACAGTGCCATATATCATGGGATTTACAGCCAGGATTTCCTTTTGTCTGCAAAACGTGTTGCCAATCTGTCTCTAGCCTCTTGTAAGAGAAGGTAGAATTTAAGACATTTAAAATTCAGACCAAGATAAGTAGCAAGCTAAGGATTTCATTGTTGGTATGGTTATAATTGGAAAAAAAAAAACCCACAAAACAACACAAACCATGGTTGAGTCTGATAAACAAGATCACAATAGAAATTGTTCTTTAGGGACTATGCACAGAGATGTTATATTTAAATAAATGGCTGTTTCCCCGGAGTTACAACATTACAACCAGCTACATACCATAAATAAGTTATATTTGGCAGGACCAGCATAGAAATTAAAAACAGTGTTTTTCCCCAAAGGTTCCTATTTAATTCCATGTGAATTCCAAATATGGACTTTCCAGCGATGTCCAGGGTTTTGTGAGACTATCAACTAACTTGTCACAAACCTTTTAGATTACAGCCTAGGCCATAGCAAGCAATCAATAAATATTAGATGTTACCATTGTCGGCAGTGGCCTGTGAGTCGGGAAGGCAGGAACTTACTATATATGTGTATTTTAAAGTATTAATGTTCTAACAAAGAAAACATGGACCTTTTACAGAATGCAAAATCCACTTCATTTATGTAGTTCCTAGTATAAAAAAATGAGGTGGCTGGTCTTGTGTGCTTGACATGGAGAGCTGACAGTATGAATCCCATCAGGCTTTTACTTGGCACACTACTTACTTTTGTCTGGCAATACCTTAAGTGAATGGTTTTGTTGTTAATTATTTTACTTTCCAAAACGTAGGATATAAGTTTAAACCCCCACCTTCTCATTTCAATTTAGATTTAACTTCTGCAAATAAACATTTAATATTTGTCCAAAGATATTATCCAAAAGAATCTATTATAATGGAGCCAGGGTATTATTTACATCTGTGTTAGTCCCAAGATGCAAACCGTGTAAGCACCCGCTTGCTCCCTAAACGCTTTGGGGGAACCCCAAAATAATTTCTGATCACTAGAAGCCACAGAGGTCCTGTTTCTAAGTCCCGTTTTGGTAATGCAAAATCAGCTTCCCTCTTTAAGTTGATAAAAGTGCTTTTTGTCTTATGTATTTTTATTTCAAAAACGTATTATCTGGGCTCGTCGGATACTTATTTAAATTGACATGCTCAACCAAACTTCAGAACAGCAAAAAGAAGACAAAAATCTCACCTTCCCAAAGAATTGCACAAAGCTTTTTTTCTCACGTGACTGATGTTCGAGAGAGCAGGTAATTTGTGTTAAACAAGTGATTGACATGCTAGCCCCCGGGTGTTTTCTTAAGAGGAACTGTGGCGAGAACACAGTTCTCCTCGCAGCCACTTTTCCCCCAAGTGGACAACATTCCTGCAGAGGCTGACAAGGCCTGAGGGAGTAAGTTCTTGCTCTCATCACACTCTCCCGATTCCATGATGCAGGGGAAAATCCCCCTGGCTTGAGGGGTTTCTGTTTCCTCGCAATCAGGGGTTTGTCCTTCAGCTGAACTTTCACCTTCCGAACTCGCCTTCTTTCATTGGACAAAGTGCAGAAAGAAAGGGGAGAGACCGAGGGAGGACCCAAGAGCAGGCGCGCGGGGCTGGAACGCCGCCCCTGCCGCCCTCGGCTCCAACTGTCACCCAGGCGAAGCACTTTCACTTTTAACTGGAGGAAACTCCATCCCTGCCTGTCCTTTCCCCTCCTGGATTTTTTTAACTCAGAGCCGAGCGAATTGCCCTGGCATTCCCCTCTGCATCCCTAGTTGCTGACACTCCTCCTCTCCAGTTCCCTGGTTCTGAATGGGTCCCTCTCCCCCTCTTCTGAGGGGACCCCTCTGCCCCAGGCCCCCCATTTCCAGCTCTTTCATCCAGTCTCCCTTTGCCTGGGGACTGTTGTGGCGTTCCGTCCCGGGTTTTGGGGATCTGCCTCCCTCTCCTCTTGCCCTCCCCAGGTCCCTCACTTGGCAATTGCGATTTTTTTTTTTCCTTCTGCGAGCCCTGTTGTTTACCCAGCAGGTGGATGTGACGTCAGGGACGCACAACAGCAAAAAATAACAACATCTCCCTCCGCGACGCGATGGCTTCTCGCGCGCGCCTTATTTATTTATTTGTTCCGGGATGTGGGGGGGAGCGGGTAGGCGACCCAAGGGCGCCGTACGGAGGTGTGGGTCGTTCTCGGGGGTCGCGGGGATTTCGAGAGCGCGTGTGTTGGGGTTTGGGCCCAGCGGGGGACTGGGGCGGGTTGGGGGCGCCTCGCGGCTGCAACGCTGGCGCGGCTCGGGAACGAGTCCCAAGCGGAGGAATCTATTGTTATTTATTGTGTGGCAGCTGCACGCTGTGCTCGCGGCCCGGCCCTCGCCCGCGAGTGCGTGTGTGCGCGCGTGTGCGCGGGTGAGTGTGTGAGCGGGGGGCGCGCGCGGGCGGGAGTGGGCGCGCGCGGGGAAAGGCCCCGAAAACACCTTAGTTTGCACCGAGAGACCATTTGCCGCGGGTGAGTTCGTATTTTTCCATTTCTGCTCCACTTTTTTTTTCCCAAGCCGCCTCCTGCCTTGTTTCCGCCACTTTAAACAACAACAACAACCAGCACAAAAAAAAAAAAAAAAGGAAAAAAAAAAAAAAGAAAAAAAAAAGAAAAAGGAAAAAATTCCTACTTTTTACCTCCATGCTCCACGTGCATCTCCCCCAACCCTCCGTTCTCGACTCGCTCAGGAGTCGGGGCCCAGGCTCTGCGTGGGTGGGGGCCGCGCGGGCGCCGGGCTGGAGGAAGCGCGGGAGGCGCCCGCACCCTTGGGTTCATTTGCATAAGTCACTGTGGGGTGCAATGGTGGCCTCACCGACTAGCTCGCCTCCCCCTTGGCCCCTCTGAGCTGCTTCTCGCCGCTCGGGTAGAGCGATCAATAAGCACAGGCCGCCTGTCGCAACTTTGAGTACCCAGCGTCAACGTTTGGTGGCCGCCTGGTGCGGGTACCCGGGACCCGGTCGCGGTTGGCGGGGGCGTGCGGCATCCTCTCCTAAGCTCAAAGTTTGAACTTGGAGCAAACTTTTCCCCTGCTATCCAAGAGTGCGTGCCCCTTTTGTACCCCAGGCTGCCCGGCGAACGCTGGATAGCTGAGCAGGGACGCCTGCGCCCTGGGCTCGGTGCTTGGCGACATTCCTGTAGCCACGCGTGTTTTGGTCAGAACTCAGCAGTGTGGACGCTTTGTAGCTAACCCCTGGGAGCCTGGAAAACTCATACACACACCCGCGCACCCTCTGCCAGACACGCACCCCACGCGCGTTCGGCCCCCGCTTGTCAGAGACGGCGCCCGCGCCAGCCGTAGCCAGATCAGGGGTGGGCATGGGGACAGGGCACGCCTTGAGGACCCTCGCTGCCCGTACCCTGGACCCTCCCGCCACCATACACTTTCGCTTCTGACTCCTTCGCCTCTTAAGCTCAGGGATCTGTCCTGCGACACGCGCGTGTCACCGCGTCCCTCCGGCTCTGTCCCGGCCACCGATGGCTCTCCGTTTCTCGCCTGCGCGTAGCTTTCCTCCCGTGCTCTCGGCGCTCGGTTCCTGTCCTTCGGAGACGTCTCCCCGGAGCCCACAAGAGCAGGCGGCGCGCGCTTCGGGTGGGGACCGAGGCGGTGGCGGTGGCGCTGGGAGCCGAGGAGTTTGCCAGCCGCCGCAGGGTCGTGGTCATCTGCTGCCTCCGCCTCCCCTCGCCCCCCCCCCCCCCCCCCCCCCGCCGCCGCGCTCGGAAACTTTGATTTCTTGTCCCCCTCCCCACCTGTTGTGAGCTCCGCCTCAGTCCCCGGAGACTGGCGGTGACACACACGGGCGCCAGGGAGCTCCGCGCCCAGAAACAAAGTCGCATGCCCCCCCCCTCCCGTGTTTGCTTGGAAATTGCTGCCTGCAGCACCCCCATTCCCGCGCAGCTCCCGCCCCCTGGGAGCCTAAGGACTAAATAAACAGTTGTAACTCCAAACCTTGCGCCTGCCATCGCAGCCCTATCCCACCCCTTTCCTCCGGTCCTGCCCCTCCTTTTTTTGTTGTTGCAACTTTGTAAGATCCCGGGAAGGTGCTGAGACTAAGGCTCAGGCCGCGCTCCGGGTCTCCCGATCCCTGCAGGGATTCCCTGTGGCGTGTCCTCCTCCCTTGTCCCCGCACGCTCGGGGGTCTTCTCCGTCCGGTTGCCATCTCTATCTGTGGTGCTGGCCCCTTCCGCCTAATCACCTCGTCCCCTTCGATCTCCCCCCACCCCGAAACCTTCACGGAAGGAAGACTTGCTGAGGGTCGTCCTGGTCTCTTGTCGATCGCAGACCCGGAAAGTTTGCCCCAGGAGGACGGCGCACGGCCGGCGAACGAACCGGGCGAGGGGCAGCGGCAGCGCGGAGAAGCGTGGAACTGCCGGTGCCTCCTCCTGGACTCAGTGGGTAAGTCGAGGCGGCCGTGGCAGACGCGCGGGCGCAGGGGTGGGGGTGGGGGGACCCGGGGCTCTGTACCAGCTAGCCTGGGCAACCAGATGGTTGTGACCAGGGGCAGTGAGCAAGGTATGTGCCCATCAGGCTGGTAGGTGCTAGCAAATACGGGACCTGCTTTCCCCCTTTTCTCTCACTTCTTCCCTGAATCCGAAAATCTGGAGATCAAAGTTAGCGTGGAATGTGAAGTGTAAAATGTGACATCTCTTGCTCTCCTTCTCAGCCCGCTCCCCCCTTATAACTATTAATTATTTCCAAGCCATTGTGTCCAATACCCTAGCTGGGCTGATTTCAGAGTGTATTGATTTAGGTTAGGCTCATCCTGCAATTTCCTCTTAATTTATTTTCTTATTGCTTGACTAGAGGACCCAAAATGAAGCTTCTCCCCCCCCACCGTACCCCCCCTCAGCCCCTTCATCTGGGTGGTTTAAGTAGAATAATGAAATTACTATGAACATTTCATTTGAGCTTATCCAGCGCACTGCTGAGGGCCCAGGCAGTCTCCAGGTATTTTCCAAGTTCAGATTGCTTATTTTGTCGCTGCTCTTGAAGCAAGAAGGCTGCGGGAGCATTTGGATTGCAGTTGAGGAGTCCGCCCGCTGAAGTCCTATGTACTTCACCTTCCTTGGGCCATAGCCTGGAAGAACTTGCAAGATAGCCGAGCTGAGAAAAACACCCAAGGATATCTAAGGAATTTTTTTTCTGTTCCTGAAAATGGTTTGGAGGATCCTAAATTCTTGCCTTCCTTGCCCTTTTTTTTCCCCCCAACACAGTGAGAATCAGTTTTGGGGCTAGCTTGGTTTGAATGGGGGCTGGTAAGACTTGAGGTGTTTTCGATCCAGGGGTTGTTTGCTTAATGCAGGCAGCTGAGTCCCTGCTCATTTCTATTTCCAGGTCATTTTTAAGGATTCCATTCTAGTTTTGATTTTGAATTAGCCACTTCTTTTGAGTCTGGAAAAAGAAAAAAAAATGAGTTCATATTTAAAAAAAATTAAAATGGGTTTGCACCCCCCCCCCATTTTTCACATGTCTCACAATTAAAGAGCACTAAAAGTATAAATGAAATTCAACCACTTACCATTCAAAAAGTGTCAGCTTGAATCTTAGTGCAAAGGGGGAAAGGTTTAGCATCTTGCCAGTGGCTGCAGCTCCCCTGTTCCCCCCATTTTGGATTAGTCATTGTAATGGGGGGGGGGATTCACTTTTTTTCTTTCTTTCTTTCTTCTTCTTTTTTTTTTTTTGAAAAGTAAAGTAAACAGCCTCCAACTGCTGAACCTTGACAACCCAAATTAAGGAAGCAGGGGAGATCAAACAGGGCTGCTGCTGGGCTGTTGTCAGGGACTGCTGTAAGGGAGAACCCAGCAAGGCTATATGTTCACTTATGCAGAAATGGACCATTGCAAATGCTTATCTTTATTGTGCAAGTGAAGCCTCACTTGGAAGGAAATACCCAGCCTCTGGGCTGCATTTGAGTTCCTATGGATGCTGAATTGCTAAACAAGCTACTATTTTGTAATACATTTCTCTTTTTAGAATAGTGCACCCCAAAAGGTATCCAAAGAATATTAAGTCATCTGAATTCTGTCTTTCTGGCTAACCAGAACCTCACTGTGGAATTCTTTTTACCAACATTAGACTCCCACACCAGTTAGATAACATTTTCTCACATCCAGCTTAGAAGCTTTTGCCTTCTCAGGGAAGCCAGGGTTTTATATGTGAGGGTTTAAATCTGCCATGTAGTTAAAAAAACGAGAAAAGAAGAAACCCAAGTGCTGAAACCCACTCTTGGAATTTAAAAAGAGGAGAGAGCCTTCTCTAGATTACACATGACCTCCTTTTTTTTTTTTTTTTTTTTGATTGACATTCAGTATGACCAGCTGCTACTTTATTCAGGTTCTTTGTAACTTGGCCTCCCTTGTTGTCTAGGAAATTTTAACTACTTTACATTTTTAAGGAAAGTAGTAACAGTAATTACTTTAGCATTTTATTTTCACAGGTTTATCAAAGTAAAACAATGAACTATCAACTATTCAAAGTAACTGTGTCTAATGAAGGGGTTTACATTGCTGGAGATGTCTTCAAGATACTATGTTTATATTTCAATCCTGAAGTGTAAACTATGTAACACTTTTTTCCAGTTCCAAACTATCTCCAAATTAAATGTCATCTTTAATTAAATAGGACAAAGTAGGAAATAGGATAAGTAAACACATAAAGAAGAATAAAAATCATTGTCATTTAATACTTGTATTTTTAATTAACTAGTACCTGTCACATAGTGACTACTTTTTTTATTTTTTTTAAATAAGATAGAGTTTCATAACCATGGTACACAACATGTTTCAAAGTCTGGCACTTTTATTGGGTATACCTTTATTGTATAATTAAGCAATGTGGGTTAAACATACACATGGATTCTGTTAGGCAATTTTCTGCAGTATATCATGTTTTTAAAAAGCTGTAAATATTTTCTAGCAAAATCATTTACACCAACAATAGCAGAAGTTAATCGAGTTAATATTGGGCCTAAGCATTTTTATTTTGCCTATGACTAAGGTTTTCCTTGCTTCTCTCCAGACCCCTGACTTTGTACAGTTGCAGTCTTAGGCTCTGTGGAAGGGTGATATGTTTGCAGCAGTTGTTGAAATGGACAGAAGAACTGGGTTATTTCCCAAACAAATATATTTTACTACAGCCTGATCAGTCCCAGAATTATGAAGGAGAAGGGAGGGATAGCACATTTGACAGCCTCTTTCAACCCGGCTTCCGCTTTGCAGCCATTCTTATTGTATGCATTTTTATTTGGTTTTCACATTTTACTTGATTCAAACTTAATTTTGTACCTTTATTCCCCCCCCCCCCACACACAATGTATTCTGACAAGTGTAGGTGCTAGAGGTCCAATTCCATTTCACTGGCTATTGTAAGAGCATTTATGGGGATAGCCAGAGTTTTGCCTTTTAAAAATAATTTTAGGTACATGTTAATCAAATTTCAATAGATTGCAGGCTGACAGAAAATAGTACAAATTTTGTTTATGATTTGGTTACTTTAAGGTACTTACATTAAAGAAACTCATTTAACCCCTGAGTGCAGAGCATTAAGTAGGGAGGGGAGCTCTGCAAAGGCCTCCAGCTGCCCTTTGCTCTCTTGATAATCTTAAATTACTACAATTTAATTGCAACTTCAAGGCATAGAGTATGGGCCGTTTCTGCAGGTTTCAGAAAGGGTTTCCAGAGCTTAGCTTCGTTTACACAGGTGCTGTTTTTATTTAAGACTTTTTTTTTTTTCTGGGAACTTTTCCCTTCCTTTTTTACCCTGTTAGATATAATATCCCTTATATACATTTCAGTGAAGGCCCTTTTTTATCCTGTTAGATATAATATCCCTTATATACATTTCAGTGAAGGCCCTTTTGTGCTAAGTAAGCAGTACTGGCCAGTGTCTTAAAGCATGTTTTAAAATCTAGAATATAAATAAAAGCCCTAAGCAGGGAATTGATTGTCTAGAGAAAATACACCCCAGAAAGGCACTTGATGACCGAGCAGGTGAATCCATACATGAAGTTTTGTATATACATTTATTATTTGCAGTGATTTTTTTTTTTTTTTTTAAAGTAAATCCCACCAGGTGATCAAACACAGAGCTTGTGAGAGAATCCAGCCAGAAAGGTTTGCATGTTTTCCCAATGGTCTTCCCTTTGACCTGTTACCTTCATCTGCAGGCCACTTAGCCATAGGCCAGGCCTGGTACGTAAGGCCATCTTCAACTGGATTTTGAAAATTACTTCTCATGCCTGACACTTGGATGAATTAAAGCTGGAGATGCCAAAAGCTGGTGCAGCAGCAGGCTGGGATATGAGATGACTTCTTAAAATAGGGGCCAACCTGGCCCAGTTCGGATGCTTTTCGCATGCCAGTTAACCCCTTCCCTCCCTAGGAGATTCTTTATCTCAGTGTGCATGTGACCACAGGGTTAATGGAGGGAAAGCAGACTTGGCTTGTGTCCCCAACCTCAAAATAAACGTAAGGGACATCTGCTTTTAAGAAATGCTTTGCTTTGGCTTCCTCCGGTGATGTCCTTGCTCTGTCGCCTCCAGCCTGGTGTTCTGTACAGAGGAAATACGTAGAGGTCCAGTGCATGGCAGTTAGGAGAGACAGTTAGACAGCTTTCTTTGCTTCTTTAGTGAATTATGCTTATTACTGTCAGTTTTGTGGGAAGGCATTTTTTAAACCTGGTGTAGACGGCAGCTCCCATTCCTGAGAAGGTGCCGGAAGCTGTGTTCTTTTCTCTAGATTTACTCATGTGAGGTATGTCAGCCCAGGCTGGCTTGTAAACATCTCTCTGGGGTTTGTTTTGCTTTCTGGGGTCTCCTGACACCCGTTTTCAATGTATGCATCGCCTCTGGAACACAACAGGTGCTCATTTGGTTGTTGGTGTGTGGTTCTGAAAGTGAGAAAAGTATTTCTTAGGCAGCCAGGAGAAGAAAGAGCTGTGTGTGAGGAAGGGCCTGCTACCTGAACAGGTGCAGATACCTTTGCGACACCTACCTGCACCCCCCCCCCCATCTTTCTGTTTCACAAAAGCACTGGTGTGGGCACCCCGGGGGAGGCTGTTTTCACCTGGTGCACTTTACAGTGACACACCGTAGTAATTTAAGGCTGGCTGAGTGCAGAGGGCACTGGGGGCTTTCTGTTGGTTTGATCTTGCTCTTCCAAGCCACTCACTTGTTGGGTTAAATTAGTTTCCTCAATCCCAGTACTTAAAGTAACTAAATCGTAAACAAAATTTATATTAGATCCTGACAACTAATAATCTATTTAAATTACATTAAAGTATCTGGGCAAAATTTTAATTAAAGACCAAAGTACTGTCAAGCCCTGTAAATATCCTGACAGGTCTACTCAAACGGAACTGATACCGTGAAATATTTACATATGTCTGGTGTGTTCGGAGCTTCTCAGCAGTGCCTGTCCTCAGCTAATTGCACTTTCTTTCCAAATCATATTTTTAATAAAATAGTTTTTTTTAAAGGCATATGAATACACACACAATTGTGTTCCAGAGTTCTGTTTACTACTCCAGTCTTTCCTCACTTCCTTCTGTGATGAGTTTATTTTCTCATATTGCTGTTAATTCAGTAGCTGAGGTAGAGGGGCCACTGACTGGAAAGTGTGTCCTCCTGTTTGATTAGAGCAGTTTGAAGATGTTAAAGGCTAGCATGTCTTTTAGAGGAGCCAACGAGAAGGTGAGAGCGGGTCACCCACAGGTCCCTGTGTATATTTTAGATTAGATTCTCTTAGTTTAAAATGGGGATATTCTTCTGAATTTTATATTTGGATATATGTTTGTTTATTGCCAGTAAATCGGGTGGACAGTGTCAGGTTCCTTGACTTTTGCTAATCTTATGATTTGCTTGATGACTAGAATGCTCGGTTATATTTCCACCATCAAGCTTAGTGTGAATTCCCAAGATGTCTTTCTCCCTCACACATACATTTCAGCCTTTGCTTTTCTGTGTTTTCTAGACTCCTGTGAGTTAGATGAGCCAGGGCTATCTTTGAGCTTCTTAGCAGTTCAGCACCAGGGCCTTGCTTTACTGTTTTAGGTCAGTGAGTAGAGCGCTCAGAGGGGGGCCTGCCTTCCCTCCAGGTGAACACAGGGATCCAGGTAGATTCTCTTGTTAGAGGTGGGGAGTTTGCAGGTCGTCTTAATCTGGATGTTTCAAAGTGAGGTTCTCTGCTCACTCACATTGAGGGTGAGGCATGATGAGTGAGGATGAAATTAGGAATACATATGGATAGGGTGATTGTTAAAATACACATTCAGAACTCTTGAGTGCATGTATGTGTGTAATTTTGTACCAGTGTGCACCAAGACAAGAGAAAGCCAGGTATTCTGCTCTGCCTATCACTTTCTGCCTTATTTTCTTGCGATAGGGTTTCTTCTTGACCCTGGAGTTGGCTGTTTTTCAGGTGGGCTGCCTGGCCAGCAAGTTCCAGGGTCTCTGTCTGTGTCTCCTTATCATAAAGCTCCAGTTTCAGGTATATGCAGCCACTCCTTGCTTTTTCCTGGGTACTGGCTCTAAACTCAGGTCCTCATGTTTATGTAGCAAGCATTCTTGGCCACTGGCCATCGGCTCAGCCCTCGAATCTGAATTTTTTGGTGACTAACAAGTAGAGTCCACTTCCAACAAAATTTCTTCTGGAGTTCGGATGCCCACAGAACTGAGATCCATGGTCCTAGGTGATAGCTGTCCCTGGAGGCAGGCAATGACACCTCCCCTGCTGAGTGATATTGGCCATTTTTTTATTTTACTTTGAGGCCTGGTCCTGTGTTATTTTTATTTGAATTTGTATTTAGAGTGAGAAATCAATTGTTTTTAACCAAACATGAATATTTGAATCTCAACAGAGTTGTAGTTGAAGCGCAGAGGTGGGCACAGAGCCAGCCCATCACATCTGGGCCGGGCTTTGTCCTCGAGGAAAGCATCCTCTGCAGTCTCACCTGCAGAGGAGAGGGAGAGGAGAAAGCTGGCTGCCTCAGTGTTCAGAGTCACAGAAGTGCCTGCAAGCACCCTGTGGGAGGATTTGCATTGCTTGGCCACTGTGAGACCTTAGCCAAGGTGGGCAAGCTTCCCTTTACAGCCAAACACAGAAGGAAACATTGCTTAGAGACACACACAAGAGTCTCAGGATTGAACCCAGTGGAAGGAATATTCTGGAGCATCATTAGCTTCTACCAAGCACCAGATGCTTTCCTTTGTGATTTGTCTCCCTCTGTGTTTGCTGGGTGGTATGGTCACCTTATGGCTGCTAATTCCTTTCAAGTGGCATTCTGGAATCTTCTCTTTTCTCTCATGATTCCATTTTGACTTCAAAATCTAAGCTGTCTACTTAGGTGAACCTGCTGGCACAGGTATTGTGAGTTCCCTAAGCATGTCGGGAGATTCCTTGAGTGTGTGACGGGACATGCATAGATACTGATGGAAGGAGCCTAGCCAAGAGTGCCACACAAATAAAGAAGCAGAATCCTGACAAGAATGCCTCCTCCAAGATTATGAGATAAAAGAAGATGAAGCGCTGAGGAGGCCGGTGTAGATATTCAGATCTTCAGCTGAAGATCTCCCTATTCAGATCAAAGAGTTATCTAAATGAAGGTTATCCTGACATTTGGGTGGAGGTGGGGTCTGTGTTTGTAATGGGCCTTTTGAAGTTACCCAAATTTCCCTCACCATTTTTTAATTTGCATTTTAATTCAGGGTGTGGTCTCATTTTAATAACAGCCCCAAACTGTTCTTACTGTTTGGGACTTTACAGTTAGGTTGGCGTTGGGTTGACAGAGAGTTCATTTGCTTCTGTGCAGACCTTTATGTACTTAAAAAAAATTCCCCAGCAGGCTAAACTTCAGCACGGGGGTGTGTCCACCACCAAGTTGAGTGGCCCTTTAGCTGACTGGACTGGGAACAGATTGGAAGGATGAGGTGAGGTGATAGGAGATGGGGCATGGAGCTGCACCTTGCCATTGGCCGAGGAAATCCTGCTTTGATGGTAACTGATGTGTCTTGCCTGTTGAAAAGATGTTAATCATTTCATTAAGAAAGGTTAGGTAATTAACTGATATTTCATTAGGGAATCAATAGCAGTCTCCTTTTAGTGTGTTTTCTAGTGATTTTTGAGTAGGAAGTAGGCTGTGTTTAATTATGTGGAGAGCAGTTGTCAAACCTTGAAAAGTAGGGGACACAGTCCTTTAGAAACTATCACTGTCCATGTAGGATGGCAGAGGATTTGGGAGAAAACCTGTCTATTAAAATAGTTTCTTAAATGGGCTCTTCTGGCATACTGTGACTTGCTTCTATTGTGTGTGTCTACTCTGGGTTTAAAGAAGGCTTCAGCTTCCTAAGTGTTCGCCTTTTCTAAATGGTAACTTTTATTGCAGCAGGATGCAGGTTGACAGTAAACGTGAGGCTCTTACTTGGGTTAAGTGTACTAGGAGCAAATTCTCATCCTCACTGCAGATGGGGGCTGTTTCTGCCATCACCCCTGTTCTGTGTTAACTCCAGCACAGTTTCTAAACATACCAGGATGGGGGTGGGAGAGGCCTCGATAATAGGCAGAAGCTCACCTTTCTCTAGCACCCTTGTATTCTGATGTCACACACAGGGACTGCTGGCATTCTGAGCAACTGAACATTGAGCAGATCCCCAAAGAGAAGTCTCACTTCAAAGTTTTGTTTTTGTTCTGTCTTGCTTCGGAAACAGGACAGTTACTTTTACTAAATTTAGAAACTTTCTGTGGTGGAGATGACTTTCCCATAGCATAGTACTGCTGGTAAAGAATTCCTTAAGCATGAGGTAATAACAAGTGATTCTGAAAGCCTTGGAAATGGATTTGGTGTTGGAGCACAGGGCTTCAGGCTCTCTCCCCTGTGCCCAGTTGTTGAATATAATGGTGATGCCTCCATCCGTCAGCAATGAGAATTTCAGGGGAAGGAAATTATAGACATTTGTATGTTTGTATTTTCCAGTTTGGGTTATGAAATATGTAAATCTCCAAAGGAACAAAGAAATACTTCTTTGGAGCATCATGTGTTTCTGCCCCAGCTTAGACACACATAGTGGTTTTGTATAAAGGCTTCTGGCCTCATCTGTCCTCAGTCCTCCAGAGGAGGGACACTTTTCCCATTAGGCAGCTTTTGCTCCCTGAGTATATTTATATGTTTAATATATAAGTATGCATTACAGGGGTAAGAGGATCTTACGTTCATCCGCCAAGGTTTATATTATAGTATATATGTATATATGTATTCTTTGGCAACCTGGCTTTAAGCCAGTATCCAGTATAGCTAGTGAAATTCATCCATATGGCTACATATAGTGGTGGGTGACTTCCCCTTTCTTTTCTTATGTTAGCTGTGCATTTTTTTCTTGCATGTATGTGCACCATGAGCATGTGGAAGTCAGATGAGGGAGGGGGTCAAAAGAAGGAGTCAGATCCCTTGGAACTAGAGGGACTGATGGTTGGGTGAGCCATGGTATGGCTGCTAAGAATGAATCCAGGTCCTCTGCAAGAGCAACAAGTACCCCTTCCCCCACCAACTCAGTAGTTCCCAGTTCCCTTTTTCCATGTGAACCGTGTGCAGCACTGAATTTTAACCCAAGAAGAATTTGTTATGTTTGAACCTAAAACCTAGCAGTGTAATATTTGTGCTAATTGTGAAGCCTCTAGTCCTGACTTCAATTATGTAATTTGCTTATTTGCATGTACTTTCATGGGAGAATAACCTTAAATAATATCAACCATTTATCAGGGAGTTTGATTAAAAATAATCTTTCAAGTGGCCGATCTCTTCTATTAAGGGATGGGAAAAAATAGGCATTCATTTGAAGGAGCCTGGGCATTTCCTCATTCTTATTTAAAGAGTTGGCTTAGAACTTAACAGTTGCATATGCAGGGTAGTGAGTTAAAGAGCGACGTTTAATTAACAGGCTCTTTATACTTCTGTATCCTGGGTATGATGTAGCACCTTGTTCTTCAGTGGAGAAAGTGATTTCTGCATAATTTAAAGGGCTGGCATCTTGATGGTAAGGAAGCCATATAAATAAAGATATGCTTAGATGGGAATCAGAACATGTTTTTAAAACAGTGTGCATGTCTACTTTCAGCACTGGTACAAAACTCGCTGCAGAAGCCATAGTTGAGGCTCCGTGATTGTGGTAATGACCAAGGGAATCGCTGGTGCGAGGCGAGATGTCATCAGCACTATAATCGGGGAAAGTTATCAGGGTTTTTCTTTTTTTGTCATTAAGTATTAGTGATAAATAATGCACCGTTCATTCTGAGCAGATAGAACATATTTAATTCTGATGTACAGAGTTTCAATTTCATCAGGCTTATTGCAGAGTAAAATGATAATCTTTGGTAATTTGAGAGGAAAGAGAAAAGTCGTTTGTGTCAGCAGGACTAATGGGTGCCGTCTCGAAATGTTTACCTTGACAAGCCAGGGAAGGTTGGGAAAACTTTATTATTACTGTTTTTTCCTGGACAACTTGGTTATTTGTGCTGACATTTTATTAGAGTATCAGCCACTCAGTAAATAGCACAAATGGCTGGAGATGTTAAACAAAATAGTCTAGAGGTAGCTAATGTTTCTCCGCAGAAGGGGGAAAAATCCAGCGGAAGGGGAATGTTTGGACAATGCTCTTGGGAAATGCCGGGCATGTTCATCGGGGACAGCAGAGCTTGTTAGCCAATAAACAACAGGTTTAATTTAAGAGGAAAGTGGATCACTCATAGCCAACAAGGTTGTACTTGGTAGCAGTGTTTCAGCAAGAGGTCAGGCTTGTACCATGGCATCTTTAAACCTTGTGGGAAGCAGTGACCCTAACTCCCGTGCTAGTCAAATTCTCTGCAGGCAGACACTTACATCTCTGTAGAGGAGAGTCAGTGCCTGTTCTGTTGCTGTATAGTTGTATCAAGTCACACATACACACACACACACACACACACACACACACACACACACACATGCTGTTATAACGGCTCTAAGAACGGATGATTGTAAGATACGGGAGTCTGACTGGAGCCTGCTCCTAGGATGCTTCTTCTAAGGATGCACTATAACATTCTCTGGAAAGCACAGTCTTGCCCTAGCCTGGGCCAGCGAGTCCTGCTTTTCCTTGCTGATGTCCCTTGCATGGGGCCATGCTGGCTCTGTCCAGCCCTGCCATCTGCTTTTCCCGCAGTGGTCTTCCCTGTGGTAAGGCGGGCCAACTGGGTCAACCATTGTGATCTGGCAGATGTCCACTGGGAGCTAAGATCAGCCAGGCTCATTTTTATGTGTGTCCAAAGCCAAGATTTCGACTTGGTGAAAAGCTGTGGAATTTATCTCCCAAAGCGTCTTCTAAACTCTGCTTTTCCTTTCTCCAACTGCCTGTGCACAGAGATGATTGCTTAATGCTCCTAATTATGCGATCCCTGGGTATTTTCGAACACCTGTGCGCAGTTCCGAGTCTGGGTGGTCATGGAGCCTGGCTCTGTCAACTGCTTCTCTTTCAGATCGGGGAAATCCCAGGGAGCCTGACCGTGCTTCCTCCGTGTGAGCAGAGGATCAAAAAGGGTGACCCTTTCTTTTGACCTTGAACTTGAGCCCTGTAAAATACCTTTAGCCTGTGGACTGGGGCTACTCTTACAATAAGTAAGTAAAAAACGATGTCTTCAAACTATTTGTAGCTTGTCATATCCATTATCTATATACATATCTTTAAAAATATTTTCTTTCTCTTTTCCTCTGCCAAGATATCATTAAAGTTTTGTGTTGGAATGAGGAGGCAAGTGGGGGCCAGTTTCTTTTTGAGCCATGCAGTGTTAATGGAAGAGTTTGCTGGGCTTCTCTTGGCCTGGCATCAGGATGGGGGGTGGGAGACCTGTCAGAGCTCCAGAGGGCCTCATTGATGGTCCAAACCAGTCACATGTTTGTTACAAGGAGACTGGAGTTTAGATGGGGCATGGGACATTGACATATATATTCACATGTATGTATCTAAGTGAATTATGTTTGTGTACATGATTATATGCTGTATGTACATATGGATATATTCTTGGAAAATGACATACAGATTATGGTGTGTGTGTGTGTGTGTGTGTGTGTGTGTGTGTGCACGTGTGCACGTGTGCACATGTGCGCAAGTGTGTTTGTGGAATCAGAGGTCTGTGCTGGGTAGTGATTCTCAGGAACCATGGCCTTTTTTTTTTTTTTTTTTTTTTCTTTTGTCTTTTGACAGGGTCTTTTACAGGGTTTACCAGTTAGACAAGGCTGGCCAGTGAGCCCCAGGGATCCACCTGTCTTCACCTTTCCAGTGCCAGGTTACAAGTGCATGCTAACAAGGCCAGCTTTTTTGGCATAGGTGCTTGCAGAAACTTGGGTCCTTCTGCTAGCATGGCAGCAGACACCCTCTGAGCTATCTGCCCCCACCCAGACAGACTTGATTTTTCACTGTAACAAAAGCTTTTTTGGTGGTGCTGGGAATTGTGCCCAGGCTCTTGGGCAGCCTGGGCAAGTCCTCTACCACTGAGCTACATCCCTAGCCCAGGAAGGTTTTATATATATCTCATAATGTGTTTTATGTCATTTTCTTTTTGAGAGCAGCCCCAGGAGGACCAACTGTTCTCGGATGTTTGACTGGTGTGACTATAGGAGTCCAGAGATAGAGCGGGCCTTTGGCACTGCATTGATGGAAGGCAGGGCCCCATTGTGGGTAACATAGTATGAAGTCTAAGGGAGTGACTTCCGTGAGTAATCACACAGTCACAGCTCCTGAGGTTGTAAATGGATGTACGATCATACAGACATGCCATTGAGGTTCTCAGTTGTATCTGTGTCTTGCTTTTCCTGGGTTCTGATATGCCAGTCATAAACTCAAGTTGGGTTGCAGATTGGAGCATGGATTTGGGGTGACATGAAAAACAGTTGTTTTTTTTCTCTTCATTCCATATCAACTTTAGAGAATCAGGAACCTCGGTGTCAGAGTGCCAGTAGCCCATGAAACAAGTTTCTCTAAGAAATGTAGAAAGTGGGAGTCTAGGAGCCCTTTGAACTGTCTGTGCGTGTGTGTGTGTGTGTGTGTGTGTGTGTGTGTGTGTGTGTGTGTGTGTGTGTGTGTGTGTGTGTGTGTGTGTGTGTGTGTGTGTGTGTGTGTGTGTGTGTGTGTGTGTGGTCTCTTCTGCAGTTCAACTGTGCTGATGGCTTCTGAGGCTTTGGATCTACGCATGCTCCTTCCTGCCTCTCTTCCCTTCCTCAGGCCCTCTCCCAGGATCTCACCTTTGACTACCTACTGTCCCCATTGACCTCCACTGCTGTCTTCTGCCCTGGTCTTCATTCCCTAAGGAGGTTTCTGGATCTTAACTAGGACGGCAGCCTCAGGAATGAACCACTGTCTATTCTCTTATTCCCAAGTGTGAATAGTGAAGCATGCAGATTCCTCCTGAGAGGGCTTCTGCTTTGAGGAATTAATTACCCTGCTCTGGAATGGTTGACCCAAGCCTTGCAGAAAGCCAGCGTCCTTGAGCATGCATGTGCTCTAGTGGCCAGTAGGGCCGCACTCCTCACGAGGATGAAATGAGCTTCCCTTGTGGGGGTTCAAGTCTAAGTTTGAAGCTGAGAATGGAGACTTAATTTAATTTAATTTTCTTGCTCTTATAGAATTTTAAACTATCAATGGGTTCACCTTGAGCCAAGCACTTTTGATTCTCTTCTGTTACTGGCTCTAATTCTCTACATTTTACAT
Source organism: Onychomys torridus (assembly GCF_903995425.1). Classification (NCBI taxonomy): domain Eukaryota; kingdom Metazoa; phylum Chordata; class Mammalia; order Rodentia; family Cricetidae; genus Onychomys; species Onychomys torridus. The sequence continues at coordinate 89,613,858 of NC_050445.1, read as the reverse complement.
TCTGGCATCCTGAGTGAGTAGTTACTGTTTGAGTTTCAAAGGGTTACTTGAGTTTCATGGTATTAATGGCAGGGTCAGTGTCTGGTGTTGACCAGCAGGAGGTGCACGTGAGCAACTCAGACAAAGCCTTTAGCAAAGTATTGGCCCATGCAAACACTGCATTTTGGTACTTGGGTGTTGATAGTAATTATTCTTCCAATTACCTGAATTTGTGTTTTATGGGAAGGCATTGTAGTTCACTTCCTCCTTTTCCTTTAGTTGTTTTGATAATGAGAGCTGACAAGGGGAATTCTTACCCTTTGAGCTTTCTTCCTTTGTTCCAACTTTACCTACATTTTCCTCAGTGCAGGGAAAGAATTGGCTTGTCTGGTACTCTTACCGCCTGTCTAGAGCCAAGGGGAAGTGTTGTGAAGAGTTTGTGTAGAGCATACGGAGACCACACTGGTGAATGGCTCTTCCATGTCTCCATGGCCTTTGGGTATTGCAGGGAGGGGATTAGTATCACAGATGGTGTGGTTTATGGGAAAATGTGCTTTCATGACCAATTGAGATCTGCAGTTTTTCCCACAGAGAACAAGGGTTGACTCTATCAGCTTGGGGTGTGGTGATGATGGAAAAGGAAGCACAAATCCACCTCAGTAAGTGACCCCTGTGGCCCCTCCCCCCTGCAGCCCCAAGCAGTGGTGGGTTTGGGGCATGAGAACCTTCCTTCACTGTATTTTTCATATTTCCGTTGGATGCTCTTTATACATCATTTTTGATATCACTATGACAACTGGCGATCCTACTGTAGTGGCCTCAAAGATAGAGTACGTGAGGGTTTTCCCTGCTCTGATTTGGGGTTTGAGTACATTATTTTCTCCCTGGTAAAGCATCTTTCATTCAGTTCCCAGGGAAATGAGGCTGTGTCCAGGACAGTTATTACCCGTAATCCATACACAGTCTCCATTGCTCTCCACCAGTGTCTTTACTGTTGGAGAGAGTTGGAGAGGGACCTTACCCTGTCCTTCTGTTTGTTACCTGCATGGTGGTCATAACCCATCCAGGTCAAGGACTCGCCTCACCTGTGCTGGATGCTTCTGGAGGAACTTGGTCAGAGTTTTATTTATTTTTGTCTGTGCACTCATGTGTGCACAGGTGGGCACACATGTGGGAGTCAGAGGTCACCCTTGAGTGTTGCACCTCAGGTGCAGTCCACCTTTTATTGTGAGATTGTTCTCTCACTGGCCTACAGCTTGCTGAGTAGGCTAGGCTGGCTGGCCAAGGAGCCCTGGGGAACCGACCTGTCTCTGCATCCTAGTGCTAAGATTACAAGAGCACACCGCCGCACCTGGCTTTTCATATGGGTGCTGGGGGTGCATTTGAGGACTTCATGCTTACAGCATGAACACTTTCCTGACTGAGTCTTCTCCTCAGTCATTAGTCAGAGTTTTCGCCTGTACGTTTCCATTTCCTAGTGATGACGTAAAATACAGAGGGGGAATGAAGTGATTTCGTCTGCCATTGTGGAAGTAAACCATGTATATATATGTTCATTTATTCATTCAAATAGTCACTCATTTACTTGTTTATTAGTTTATTTACACCTTCATTCATTGGCTCAAAATTTGTGCTGGGCGGGGAAGCATTTCTCTCAGACTTCCAGCTGCCCCAGCTTGCTTTGGAATAGCCTCAAGTGTTTTGATACAAACATCACTTGGATGTCTGAAACCAATGTCATTATTCACAGGAATCTTTGTCAAAAATCTTACTCCAAGCTGGGTGTAGGTGCCACACGCCTTTAATCCCAGCACTCGGGAGGCAGAGGCATATCTCTGTGAGTTCGAGGCCAGCCTGGTCTACAGAGCGAGCTCTGGGACAGGCACCTAAACTTCACGGAGAAACAAACAAAAAATGCTTGCCCCATTCATCTTCAGTCTTGCTGAATATATGGTCACCCCAAATCAGATGAGTCTTCTTTATGCTGGTTCTGATTCCCGTACCACACAGCCACCGTTTAGATTTTTGACTGCCTAAAATCTTGGACATTAGTACACCAAGAGTGAGCAGGCTCTTTTTTCTAGCCTGGGTACTTAAGACCTGACAGATTGATTTTTCCATTAGGCCAGAAGGCAGGTGTTGCCTTGATTGGAATTTCTTATTAAGAGTCTGTTTACCTGTGTCTCCCCCAATACACACACACACACACACACACACACACACACACACAATATGTGTAGTTAGTAAGACTTTGTGGAGAATGAATTGTATTTAACAAATTGGTTAAAACCCAGATCGGGCATCCTTATGGTGAGTTCCTATGAGGGAAGAACTGATGGGCAATTGCCTTACCGCTTGCTGCGTGCCCAGGGCCCCTGTATGGTGTCTACTTGGGGAATGCTGACTTGTGGTGTGAAGAATCTGAACTCTCATTTTCTGAACCTTCACACCCTCTCAGGCCTAGGGTGACAGAAGCATTGATGTCAGCAGACCTAACTCCTTGGGAGAAGTTTGGGCTTCTTCCCATTTGTCCCCCAAAAGGAATGGAAGCAACTTCCCCAAAGGACTGTTAGCATTCACAGTGAGATTTAAGTTCTCAACCTCGGTTGATTAAAATAAAGTCAAGCTCTGCGAAAGCCATTTCATTCCTGTTATACAACGTTGGGTTAGTGCTGATGCCCTGAGTCTGGGGCATTGGCTGAGGTGTACCCAAATCCTGATCTCACTTGTTCTTGTATGTCAGATCCACTGTGCTGCTGTGGTAAGGGGCAAGCCTGGAGTCCAGGGACTGGGGGCCGAAGAGTTGGGTAACACTTGGTAGGGCTATTGATCTTTCGGTTACCTTTCCTCTTTTGTAAATGTACATGTAGAATGGCCTGACATGGTGGTACATGCCTTGATGCCAACATTTGTGAGGCTGAGGTAGAAGGATTGTGAGTTTGAGGCTAGCCAGAGCTGTCTTGGGAGTCACAAGCCAAGCCTGGGTTATAGTGTGAAGCTCCACCTCAGAAAACAAAACAAAACCCTAAAACACCACCAACAGAGAACCCTAACCAACCAAATGTGATTTAACAGATTCAGCTTGTTCTCTGGCCTGAATTGGTCCTGGGAAAGCCATCACGGTACATGTTAGCTCTTACAGTGTTTCTTATGCTTGCATCTTTTCTGGTGGAAAGTCATCTTAAGTTTAAGTAGCCAAGGCTTAGAAAGAAGGATGAGTTTTGCAAAGATGATTCGAAGATGGAAGACTACACACCTCATAGACAGATGTTGGTTGTCTGGCTGTGTGTTGGAGATGGGTTGACTTGTTTGAGCTGAGTCTCTTTGCTTTCAGCTGAGCCACTGACATCTGGACTTGCCAGTGTTTTTGTTTGCTTCTACCACTGGTGCAGGTGCAGATAACAGGAAAGGAAGTCTAAGGTGGCCTGAGGGAGCCTCCTTCAAATGGTGCCAGGCAGGTATGCACCACCGTCTTATCACCTTACGAGGGTAACGTGCCGTGCTCTGGGCATTCACACGTGTTAGGAGGGCTGCAGAGAGAAGTCACAGCACTGGTTGACACCAGCCTGCTGGGTTCCTCGGAAGGTGTGTGTACTGTACCTGTCGAGGGGCCCAGAATGTCACACTCTTGTCGAGGGAGGCTCTTCAGCTGTGTGCTGAAAAGGAACAGGAGTAGGTGGATTTCCACCGGGTGTTTAGTTAGAGCTGAAAGGTCTCATTTGAGACTCCGTTATGTATTTCCTCTTTTAGACCCAAGGCTTGGAAACCAACTTTGCTAAATGTTTGCATGCTCTTCTGCTCTGACCAGTGAGTCTATCCAGAAAGAATGCTCTCTTTCAGGTTTCCTCTGGTTCTTGTCCTAAAGGTTTCAGGAAGGCCCATGGCTGCCCTGTCTGCAGAAGAGGTAAAGTCTCTCTGTTTTTGGCCTAGTTCTGATGACCTGTTGAACATACACTACACTGAGTAAAGTTTGCCAAGCTTGGCCCACACTCTGGGAGGGTCCTCTCTATTTCTAGCAGTCTGGGTGTGTGTAAAGTGCTCATCCATTTCCTGCCTTTGCTGAAGGAGCATCTCAGTCTACTTGTGTGACCACATAAGGCAGCCAGAGACCTGGCAGAGCTTGATCCTTCCTGTCCTCTCACTGGCTGTGTACACACACAAATAGATGTACATTACTGCACATGTGCACACAAACACACACCCTTGGTGGTTTGGTCCCATCTTCCCTTGCATGGCCAAACTGGCTCCTTCACTCATCTATCTAACCTCAGTAGGTTCTAGTCCTGTTTATCCGAAAGTCTCATTCATCATCTTTCCCTATTGTCTTCAAGGAGGGGATAGGAAGGCATGGTTCTTCAGTCCTGACCATGTGTCTGTGTGGCTAGTAAGTCACAGCTTAGCTACGTATTCGAGGATGCTCCACTTTCACTGCTGTTTGAAACAGCCTCAGTAGGATCGGGTCTTGGTATGGTGGTTGGTGTTTGCATAACTGAGAGCAGGTTTCTGTCCTCTCAGTTTTTTTTTCTAAAAGGTGGTTTGTTGGCATAATGTGACAGTGTGGGCAGTCAGCCTGGTACAGCCTCAGCCTTCAGGCAAAGTGGATGTAGTGGTCGCTGTGATTGGTGCCTGGAGGCAGCAAGGTCACTGTGCATTTGTCAGTCCAGCTCCACAAACAGTGCCTTGGGTTCTGAGCCTGCAGGTCAGGGTCTGATCCCCAGCCTCACCACTCATGGGCCACATGACCCTGCCCCACTATTACCCATTTCTGTGCTTCATTTTCCTTACCCACAAAATACTATGTTAGTGCTGACCACGTAAAGCCAGTGGTGAGGATTAGAGAAGCAAAGGCTTGTAACACACTTAGCACAGGGCAGAGGGCCTAGAACATGGTGAGCCCTTGGCCCATCACAGGAACTCCTGTGGTTGCTAGGGTAGTGCCCACAGTGACAGCAGAGCAGCCATCTAGTGGGCTCTAGCTGAATGTTTTCAGGTCCCTCTGTGGCGTCTCGACATAGGGGGCAGAGATCCAAGGCAGAGCCTTGTTTGCAGAGTCTTGGTTCTAAACCCAGCCTTTCACCAGGTTTTCACATTTGGCCACTTTCTTCTTTGCCTGGGATTGGGACACATAGATGCGGTTTTCGGCAATGGATAGCAGGTACTGGCTTTGCAAGGAGAAATGTCTGCTTGCTCATTGTACCACTGACTGAAGTTTCTCCCTTCCTTACCGTGTCCAAGTCAAGTAGTGCAAGTGGAGAATGCAGCCTTGGTGTTGTCAGTGAGGGAACAACACAGAGGAATGTCCTAGGCTTAATGGAGATGGCCTCTGGTAGGCAGGGATACTGTCACACACAGTCCCTCTCACTCACTGGACATCCATTCTCAGGTGCCCTGTGCATGCCCGATTCTACAGACAGGGCTGAACCCTGCATACTCGGGGTAAAGTTTAATATATAAATTAGGCTCAGCAAGAAATTAACAGTAATATCTTAGTACAATGCTTATAAAAATGCTACAATAAAAATTACTTGAGTGCTGTCTCTCTCCCAAAATACCCATTGAAAAATTTCAGTCTGTACTTCATCTCAAGCACTGGAAACCTGGAAGATGAAACCCCAGGTGAGGGGGTGCCTGGCTACCCACTTAACTCTTCTCTCCTTTTCCCATTTCACCCCCAGGCAACCATCTGACATACTTTTCAACCTATATCTTGTCTATTCTTCATGTTACCTGTGAGTGGAGTTGTCTGTGTGGCCTTGCATGTCCGCATAATGTTTTCAGTGTTTCTCCATGTTGTAGCAGGAGTCAGTGCTCCATCCCTTTTTGTGGCTGAGTCTTATCCCATTGTTTCCATTGGCTGTGCTTCATCTGTGTTGATAGTCACTTGCTTTCCACTTCTGGCTTTTACAATTAAGGTACTGTGAGCATTCATATATGGGTTCTTGTGTTGACATATGTTTTCAGTTCTCTTGGGTACATACCTAGAAGTGGAATTACTGAGCCATATGGTACTTTCTGCATTTAACCTTTTGAGGAGCCACCCACCTGTCTGTGTTCCATTTCCACCAGCAGTGTGGAGGATTCCAGCTTCTCACTGTCCTTTTACCCATGTGTGTGATTCACCATCATGCACTGGCATCTGGGATGATTCTGATGACTTGCTTCAATGACTATACCTGTTTCTGTGAGACAGGTTCTGTTCTGTGAATGGAAAAGGTAAAGATTAAAACAATGTGGTATTTCCTTAGCAGCTCTGTGTCTATGGAGAAGTCAAACAGACACACAGGTTGTGGATGACTGGGGCCATTGTAGCCACCAAGGGACCTTGTTGTATATAGTGTGGCTTTCCCTCCAGGTGGACGGTGATCACCGTCTTGGAGTAGAGATTACCCTGACCTGGTGGCTGTGGCTACAAGTGGAGTAGACACAACTGAGCCACATTATCTAGATCAGAGGTTCTCAATGCTCCTAATGCTGCCATGAAATCATTTTTTGTTACTTTATATCTGTAATTTTGCTACTGTTATGAATCATAATCTAAACATATCTGTGTTTTCTGGTGGTCCTAGATGACTCCTGTGAAAGGGTTGTTTGACCCCCATGTTGAGAACCACTGATCTAGAGGAAGAGCAAGGCTCTGTGGTCCAGTCCTCTTTGATGAGAAGGAGGCTTCTTCTCTGCTGCCTCCCAGAAGGCCTTCCCTAACAACTTATTTGTGAGTGGTCCTTCCCTGATTGCCTTGTTGTGGTTTTAGAACCCATGTCTGCCAGCCAGGCCCACTTCGGGGTTAGGGATTGAGCTAGCTTCACTGGAGTTCATATGCCTTGTCCTGATTCTGCCTGTAAGTCCTCCCAGAGGGAGGCAGTGATGGAGAATGGGGGGATCTAGTTGGCTACCCCCACGTGTGGAAGGAGGTTGGTAGCCAAGGCCGGTCCTCAGAAGAAAGAAAGCCTCTTTGCTGCAGAAGCACAGGTTGCCAAGGAGACAGGGTGTGGCATGGGCAGCAGCCCCTCTGGCTAGAGGAGCAGCCAAGCAAAACTTGGTGTGTAACAGGAACGTGTCCTTGTTCTCCTTTTTCATACGGGTGACACTGAACGCCAGAGGTCGTACTCTCATTAGACTTCCCGGCTTTGGTCCATTGCTGTTTGGTGGAGGATGGAGTTGCTTCCCTGAGTTTGTCCACTGTACAGGGAGCCCAGGTGTGGTCTCTGCTGCTACGTTTGTCTTCAGTCCTTGCTCACCTGTAAAATGCAGGAACAAACTTCCAAGTGCAGACATGTATGACCTTGAGAATAAATTCTAAGTAGATGTAGTAGGTCCAACGATGGTGGATATTGATCATTCCTGGCTCAGATTTACAACCAGGTTGACAGTGAGTTTGCAGAAACTGTTTGTAGAGTTGCAGAGAAACAATGAATTTTATTTATTTACTTTGAAAAACAGACTTTTTTCCTTCAGGAAAGTTATAAATTCACCAGTGGAGATATAAAAGGCAATCTGGGGGTGCCCAAATTATTCATAATCATTTCCTCTAGAAATAGGACTTACTAATTCTGCCATTTCCTTCTTAACCCATACTGAAAACGAGTTATCTCCCAGGTACTTATTCAGAAAGATCATTTGTAGTAGGCCCAAATTTTAGAATAATTAGTCTGTAGAGTTTCTTAGTCTGTCCTTGATCCTTAAGAAAAGCATTTTGGCACCTGGAATGATGTCTTGGTAAAGTGCTTGCTGGGCATCCACTAAATACTGCCGTTGTGTGGGGAGGCCTTGTGGTACAATGTCTGACTCCAGGTTAGAAGGTTGTATGTTCAAATACTGCTGTCGTGAATTTAGGAGTTCTGAATAGCAGAATATTCTTCATTTTAAAAGGCTGTACTATAGGGCTTAAAGAGGTTACTTAAGGAGTCAGTTACCTCCATAAGCACAAGGACTGAGTTCAGATCCCTATCACCCTGTAAAAAGGCTAGCACAGCAATGTACATACACCTGTAATATCAACCCAAGAAGGAATCCTGTGGCTCCCTGGCCTGCAAATCTAGCTGAATCACCGAGTTCCAGCTTCACTGGGAGACCCTGCCTCAAGAAACAGTGTGGAGACAGATTGACGAAGACGCTCACTGTCGACCTGTACATGCATACCAGGCACACATAGATCAACATAGACATACACAAAATGGTTATTGACATTGTCTATACATCCATTCTTATGAATCGAACACCTGTAAATGAGATTAGCAGTTTTATCCCTTGCTTCTACTTAGGTTACATCAGGCACATTGTCCATGTTCTCCGTAAAATGGTCTCAGGGTTGCGGCCATCCCTCTCAGATTAGCAAGATTCACAGAACCTTCGGTTTGCTCTTAGTTGTATCCTTTGCCTCTCGTTTTAGCCCACATGTATAATGCTGTAGGAGCATCCAGGTACAGAATTTTATTGACTTGGAAGAAATTCCTGGACTGTATTTACCACACTGTGATAGCTAATCTTGGCTGTCAGTTTGACACACCTGGGAAGAAGGCACCACTCTGAAGAATTGCTTCTATCAGATTCGCCTGTGGGCATGTCTTGTGGGCATTGTCTGGGTTGCTAATTGATGCAGGAGGGCCCAGCCCAGTGTGGGTGGAACCATTCCTTGTCAGGTGGGCCTAGGCTGAGCAAGAAAGGTGACTTGAGCTTGGGAGCAAATCTAGAGAGCATCCTCCTCCATGCTTCAGTGATGGAATGTCATCTGGAAAAGGAAGAGGAAGTAAACCCTTGACTCATCAAGTTGCTTTTGGTCAGAGTGTTTTATCACAGTACGAGAAAAGGAAACCAGGGCACAGTTCCAAATATGGTAGGAATTTGACATTTTATTGATCACTAGATCAGATTATTTTCTTTAAAAGCTTGTATCAGTTTTTACTTCTTGTCCTTAATACCAACTAAACTAACTCTTTCCCTTTTTATTTTTCACAGTTTCCTAGGTGAAAGGGGGCATAGAAGTCAGCTTATTGCTTCTTTATTCATTAGAACAGAGAATTGGAATCAACTTAGTTGCCCATCAGCAGATGAATGGGTAATGAAAATTTGGTTTCTATACAAACTAGAATACTACTCAGCTCTAAAGAAAAATGAAATCATAAACTTTGCAGGGAAATGAGCAGACTTGGAATGTGTATTAAGTGAGGTCATACAACCTCAGGAAAAAAAACCCTGCATGTTCTCTCTTTCATGCAGAATCTAGCCAATAATATATGCATCTATGTAAACAGGTGTATACATGGGTATAATATGAAGAACAGAACAAGAAATACTATATGTAATATATGCGGATGAAGAAGGACTGAGTGTAGGTAATGGACGCAATTTATGAAAGAGGGTATGAAGCTAATTGTCTTTCTAGTTTCAGTTCTCCTGTGGATATTTTGGTTTTGGTGGTGGATAAGGACATAAAGTATATTCTTTACTGAGCATGTAAGATTTAATGTGAAGCTCCACAGTTTCCATTCTGAATACCTTTTCTAACTGGATAGAAGTGTACTGAACAGCATAGACTTTTGTTCTAGTTAATTTTGGCATTGGATGTTTTCATTTATTTACAGCTTATTTTAATAATGAAGTCTATTTAAAAAAAAAACGTATTACTGAAAACAGACAATTCTCTTTCTGCATGGGTCTTGCCCTGTGGTGTGTGAGATAGGTACATAATGACTTCCAAAAGTTGATCCACAGTTGTTCCCCTCTCCACCCCTTTCTGAGCACACAGTGACGAATGCCTGCTTTATGCTGTGCCTTGGGTAGAGGACTAAGACTTGTGGGCATCTGGGCAGAGAAGGTAGGTGCCTCTGTGAAGCTGAGTGCCTGAATGTTCCTGCCAATGTTGTAAACTTCTCAACATTTCTTTTTATTGTTTGTTCAAGTTTAAAAATTATATTTTATACTAAACCTGTTGGCAGAGGTGACGCTGAGACATCAGAACTTGTTCAGTGAGCTATTATGTGGTTTCCTCCTGTTTTTTTTCCAAGAGGTCGACCACAGACAGTAACTTCAAAGAGATTTTAGTTTAGTTTAGTTTAGTTTTGAGACAGAGTCTCATGTAGCTGCAGCTGGCCTTCAATTCCCTGTGTAGCTCAGGATTCCCTATTGAATCTTTGTCTTCCTGCTTCCTGAATGCTAGGATTACTGGCATGCACCGCCACCACCCCTGAGTTTATGTAGTACTAGGTCCATGTATACTGAGTGAGCACTCTATCCACTGAGCCACATCCCTGATCCCCATAAGATGGTTTTGGTTTCTTTTCTTCTGCATTGTGGGAACCATATTGAAACAATGAAATTGAAAAACAAGAAATCCAGAGACCCTGAAGAAGTCTCACTTATTTCTCAAAATTAATACTTATTTTAAGAAGATGGGGCTCCAGTCTAGTGGTGGAAAGTGTTTATGCTCTACTTTGACATAGGTCTTTTCATTTAGATCAAATGATATTTTCTGAATTAATTTCACTCATGTTGGATTTCAAGATTTCTTAAAGACACACCCAAAAGAGGAAGTGAAGGTTTTTGATGGGCTGGACTCTTAACAGAAGTTTTTCTCTAAACAGTGAAGGATGCCAGACCCATGCTAATATCATTGAGTACTTCAAATAGAAACTCATGAAAGGCGAAGCTAATATAGTTGTTTATTTTTACCCAATTAATTTATGAAACCAGATTAAAGCTCTTATAATTTCATGCTGTTAAAGGTAAAATATCTCATGTTAGCCAGGGAATGGCAGCTCATGCCTTTGATTTCAGCGCTTGGGAAGCAGAGGCAGGCAGATTTCTGTGATTTTGAGGCCAGCTTGGTCTACAAAAATGAGTTCCAGGCCAGCTAGGACAGTTACACAGAGAAACCCTGTCTTGTGGGGTGATGGGAAGAATATCGCATATATGACTGTATATGTTATGGGAAGTTGAACATTGAAGAGCAAGTGATTTGTTTTTGCGGTGAAGAAATAAATTTGAAATTCTTTGGAGAACATATTGTGGAAAGCCTATTCTTACTAGATTAAGAAACTCGCGGAGTCAAATGTTCCTGGTGGAGGCTCCAGATTTCATGATTCCATCCAGACTCTAAGAGGTCCCTTGAATAGAAACAGTACCTAACAACCAGCATTCCAAATATTTTTATGTTCATAGGCAGCTAAACAGAAAGATTTTTATGTTCAGACTACTGTTGAATAATCACAGACACTTGCCTATTAGATTTTAGACATGTCTCAGACTGAGAGACTGTTTTGTAAAGCAGTCTACGTTTTCTGTGATGGTTCTGAACTTAAAAGGTGAGTACTCCAGAGGAGGGGGAGCTCAATGCCTAAAGCACTAGCTACACAATGGTAGGACAGGCGTTTGGATCTTTAGCATCCATGGTTAAGGTCAAGTGGGTGTTGCAGCTTGCCTGTTATCCCAGAGCATGGGATGTAGACACAGGAAGCCCTCAGAACATGCTGGCTGACTGGAGTAACAAAAATGTTGAACTCTACGTTGAGTGTTAGACCATGCCTCAATATAGAAGTTGGAAAGAGCTGATAACTGGACACCTGATAACCTCCACACACATTCACGCACATGTAACTCTCATTATACACACATGGGAAGAAAAAATGATGATTTATTTTGGTTGCAGTGTGTTCACGATTATTGGAAAAATTTAATAATTCAAGTAATAGGACACATGGAAGCATGTACAGCTTCTGCTGGTGCTGTTAGCAGATTATAATCAGCAGGAAAGAAAGAATAAAAAACAGGGCAGTCTTACAGTGATTTCTCCAGCAAAGACAAAGGAGCTAGTTAATGATGAACCCTGAAAAAGTTGAACACATTTTATCTTTCTGTCCTGTGACTGTCCTTGGAAGCTTCTTACAAGTAGGGATAATCTTTGCCTGGTGCTTCTATTTCCAGTTCAGTGATTAAAATTTGGTGCAGAAGTACAGTGAAATTAATAAGGTTTGCGATTTTACAACATCTAAATTTGGCCGTCATCACAATAAATGCTGACACATTCATTTGTGTAATGAATTTTGCATTGCTTAGAATGGAGTTAACCATGACCTGCGACACACTGGGCGCCAGTACCTAAGAAATTCAATACAAAGGAAGAAAACTGAGACCCGACATTGAGAGAGCTCACTCCACCCAGCAGATACTCCAGCAGACTTGACAGAGCCTCTTTTCTCGATTACTATTATGGGCCAGAGATAATGGCGTTTGAAGGTGTTAGAAGCCCGTATTGCTAACCACAAAACAGAACCTTCAGGAATACTTCAGGCTGTGCGATAAAAATAATAACAACAATACGGCTCATATTTACCCTGATATCCTTCTGAAAAATCCCCCAGTTAGGGGGACAGTTAAGGCCAAGAGACTGAAATACCAGAGCAGCTGCCAGGGGGGACGCTGCCCCTGCTGTTAGAATGGTTTGCAAAGAAGCAAAAGAAGGATGGTAAACTGTCTGATAACTGGTAATAGGAAGCACATGGCTAGCAGGACCACTCAGATGCTTCCCATTCTTGTGACTGTCAGTATTTTCATCCATTTGTCTCGCATTTCTTTGCTGGTCCCACACGGTTTTAGTGATGGTGGTTTCTCAAAACTGCTGGAAATTTTTGTTTTCCTCTTCCTTGAAATTTGAAATAGCTAATGATGTCCGAAGAATTGCTGTGTTTTCTGTGTTGCCTCTCTCTGAAAACAGTTGACACTTTCATTCTGATATTCCTTGCGTTCCTTGTGTCCCTCACAAGCATTTCAGGACGGTGTGTCCACAGCTGGAACAGTTTGTTGTCTCTTAGTAAGCTGTTAGTATAATAACAACTCTGTTGTTTTGTGTCTGTTATATATGGTGAATTCTTCTTAGGACTTGTTACTGCAGTTAAACAAAAGGAGGTTTGACTTCTCACAGATTGGAGTCTCTGTATTTATTTTTCTTGTCTTGTTGCATTGTTTCTGTGTCATGGAATAGTGTTGAGTAGATTTGTTCTCATGTTGTTAGTTCTATTTTGGGCTGAGTTAATTTTATTGAGTGCCATGCTTTATGTATTTCTCTATCCATGTGAGGTCTCTTTTAAGGACAGATATTTAGTAAAGGATAATTTCCATATATGGTAAAGTTACCATTCTTATTTTTTTTTTTTTTCAGAAAGCTGAAGGAAAGGTGCTAAATGCAGACTAAAGGAAACTGTCTAGAGGCTTTTGGTACATTGGAAGAAATTAAATAGTGTGGAATTCCCTATGGGGATTTGCTTTAATAATAGAGTTTCATCCTTTGGATTCTGTCTGCACTCTTTCGGAAGCCAAGTCATAGAGAATAGAGGTGAAGGATTGGGAAGTCTAGTGTCAGCAGTGCCTCTGTGGCCTTGTTCTTCACCAGCACCATGGATACCGAAGTGACTCCTCTCTTTGGATACTTGTCTCTGGAATGATTAAAATTAGAGATTTTTGTTTGTTTGTTTTAGTAGAAATGCAAAATTCCACCTAAACCAAGAAGGTAGAATGTTCCTTATGACAGGAGGGCACACTACACACTACACACACACACACACACACACACACACACACACACACACATATCTTTAGGAAACATGCTTGGGACTTATGGCTTTGATCATTGTCATCTGTCTGTGTAGGCCACTGCCATGGTAGTGTGTGTGTGTGTGTGTGTGTGTGTGTGTGTGTGTGTGTGTGTGTGTGTTAGCCACAGGTCGATGGTGGGTGCATTCTTTAGCCTCTTTCTACCTTATTTTTTGAGGTCTCTCACTGAGCCTGGGTAGACTGGCTAGCCAACAAACCCCAGAGATCCAGAGATCCTTCTGTCTCCGCCTCCAGGCATGTACTCTCTCCATGTCCAGCTTTTTCCAGGTGCTGGGGATCTGAACTTGGGTCCTCGTGCTTCTGTGGCCTGCACCTTGCTGACGGAGCCCTCTCTCCATCTATTGCTTTGTGTTTTGATGCACACGTGAGGTTTTCATTGGAGCAGGGTCACTCCACTCACTATAGTGTAACAGTGCTGTGGACTTGCCCTCATATTTGAATCCCTCCAGGTATCTGGGAAAAAAGATGGCTGGCTACATGTTGTCCTGTGTTCAGAATCAACAAGTAGAAATAGCCTGGAATTTGTGCCATTTTGTTTTATGGCACACTTTACTCTTATAAATGCCTTGACATTTTTGTAAAATGTTTTTGTTGATGGAGTCTTGAGAGGCTCATGCTGCACAAATTGTTTCCTTTGGAAACATTTCTCTTTACTCCTTTGGGGTTGAAGCTGGAACACGTGCGCCAGACTGAACACTCAGGCTACCCACTTCAGGTGATAGTCTCCTCAGAATCTCTCGAGTGCATAAATAGTAGAGAAAACCATTTTCTCAGTGTTGGTTGGTAATATTTTTGAAGTGGGCAGGAGATTTTTTTGTCTCTAGTTACATAATTTGTCTCTTGAGGAAATCTCAACCCTCTAGGATCCAGGAGATGTTATACCTTCATGGTGGCTTCTCCCTGGTTGGTTAGGGCCATGGAGAGTCTGTGCCATTAGAAGTCATCTCAGAGCTGTGGTGTTGCAAACCTGTGACTGGTTGATGCCTCTCTCTCTCTTTCTCTTTCTCTCTCTCTCTCTCTTTTTCACTTTTTAAATCTCAGTTACTTGATGTCCAGGGACTAAAAATAAAAAGGGGCAGTAACTGCAGATGGCTAGAAAGATTTACTTCTTAACCAGGCCCTTGGGAAGATGACCTTGCATCTGAGGTGTTGAGGTGAACCAGTGAATTTGGACCACAAACTACCATTAAAAAAAAAAAAAGAAGTGGGCGTGGCGCACCCCTTTGAGCCCAGCACTCGGCAGGCAGATCTCTGAGTTTGAGGCCAACCTGGTCTACAAACAGAGTTCCAGGATAGCCAGGGCTATGCAGAGAAACCCTGTATCCAAAAAAAAAAACAAAAAAAAAAACAAAAAAAACCCCAAACAACAACAAAACCAGACTTTGTTCACTTCTGGGTTTTTAGATTCAGTCTATTTTCATGTCTTTGTAGTTCTGTGTTTGTTTTTATTTTCCAACAAATTAAGTTTCTTGAGCACTTTTAGTCCATGGTTTTGTTTTTTCCTCCTTACTGGATACCTGTTCATATTTTTGTTTGTTTGTTTGTTTTGTTTTATTTTTCAAGACAGGATTTCTCTGTGTCACAGCTCTAGCTGTCCTGGAACTCACTGTGTAGACCAGGATAGCTTCGAACTCACAGAGCTCTGCCTCCGAAGTGCTGGGATTAAAGTCATGTGCCGTCACGGTCTGCACCTCTTCATTTTGAAAGCGTATCTAACAGTACTTAAAGAGGACAGACACATCTACTGGTCCTGGCTGACTGATCATTCTGTAAACATTAGCTTGGGTAATTTCTTTAATCCTCATTCTGTGATTCTGAGAGATAAATGGAGCTTTATCATCTCAGCATCATTAGCCTTGCTTTTGTGGAGGCCCAAAGAGGAAGAGTTGTTTATTAGTTTAGGCTGATGTGTCTGATAGGTGACTTGGTAGAATTTGAACCCAGGCAGGCTTATTCAAGGGTTTGTGCTCCCAACCCACTTTCCTAGGAATCCTGAACTACTTCCCTGGGAGAAAGGGGCTTAAAGGAACCTAGGCTGTGCAGCTCCTGCATGGTGGGGTGCGCTGTATGCCTGGCCCCAGCCCTGTGGCCGCTCCTGGAGTCATTGTTTCAGGGTTGGAGGTGGGACCCTCCGGCCCACACCCTGGCTCAGGGTTTATTTATGCTTCTTTCTCTGCAGTCTTTTAGACAATGAGTTTGTTTGACTTTGGTAGTTACAGTTTTAAAAATAAAAGTTGACTTTGAAAAACATCTTTTGATATACGCTGAGTCTTGAAGTTTTGAGAGGAAGATGTGAAGTTTACCAGAAAGTCTTTTCTTGGAGCTGTTTCCAGAATTGGAGTAGTCTTTATTGGTTTTCTTTTTTCTTTTTCTTTTCTTTTTTTTCTTTTTTTTTTTTTGTACTTTTCAACGGCTCTCAACAAGTCTGGTTCATATGAAGATTATGAGGTAGAGTCAGAATTGAGAAATGATTTCATTCTCATTATTGTATCTAACATGTCAAATAAAATATTTGAAGTCTTTGTTACTGAAATATGTTTGGTTGGGAATGTAAAAATAAAACGCATATTCACCCGGCACAGAAATGGAGAGATGAGGAGAATACACCAGGGACTGGGGTTCTTGTGGAAAGAAGGCTCTGAAGGATGATTCTGACTTAATGTTCTTGCAGTTACTAGCTACAAGAATTGTGTTATCTCAAATGTAAAGTCAGTACATAAATCTCACTAGTGAAGATTAACCATAAGCATCCAATACATAACCAAACAGAGGAGTCTCAGTTACTCAAAAGTCAAAAATTAACTTCTTTAGTTAATGTATCTTTGAGGTGGCAGATACCTCTAGGAATCTCTGGGGGATTGTTTTCAGGTTGACAGGTGGTCCAGCCTCTTATCGACAATGGCATAGTATTTCATAGACCCTGTACACAATTCACCTCTAGATGGCGTAAGTCTGAGAAGTATGTGAATGCTATGTGCGGGTTTTGGACTGTTTGGTTTAGGGATGGTGACAAAATGTTTCATGCCCACAGTTTAAGTGTTACAGGTTCTTATTTTCATTGTCTATTTTACTTTTTGCATACTTTCCATTTCACTTAGTTCAGTCTGCCAATGTGGAACCAAACGCTTCAGAGAGCCAACGAACTCTGTAGCTAGGGATGGATTTAGCCAGCATTGAATCCCCCACTCTGTCTCCTGATTGTGGGCTTGGATAGGTACACACTCTGCCTCAGTTTCCATACCTGTAAAATGGCACTGTGTACCTCACCAGGTCCTTAATTTCACTAATGAATAAATACAATATACTTAAAAAAACTTTTTCCTTATGTTTGGCAAGTGCTAATTAAGTGTTAGTGATTTTTATTTATTGATTTGTTTAAAGATTTATTTCTATAAATGTGTGTGCTTATGTGTATGTATGTGTACCATATGCATGCAGTGTCCGTGGAGGCCAGAAGAAGGCAGCTTACTGGGAATGAAACTTGGGTCCTCTACAAGAGCAACAAGTGATCTTAACTGCTGAGTCATTTATCCAACCTCAGTTAACTTTACTTTTATTTTATTTTTTGAGCCAGGGCCATTTGTTATTCAGTCTGGGCCCAGACTTACTCTCCAACCAAGGCTGGGCTTGAGTTTTTGATCCTCGAGTCCCCAGCTCCCTAATGTGAGGATTATAGATGTTCACCACTGTGCCCATCCCTGCTTTCATTTTGACATCTGTCTCATCTCTCCAGGGGCAGTAAAGACTGATGCTAGCTAGCTGTTGTGTGTGAAGATTAGAGAGGAAGGAATAAAGAGACTGAATGAGGGGAATGGGAATGTGTGCATGCTGTTTTTTGAACCTAACTTTTGAGATGGTATCAATAGAACATATAACACAATTAAAAGTGACCCCATTGAGCATGTATGGTATCCATATGTCCATAAGTGCTTACATTAAAAGTAGAGGTGGCGACCCACTCTCATTACTAATCAACCTCTTTTCATGGGGCCAAGACCCCTGCCTCATATTTCCATTTCCCCTGATGCTCTTGGTTGAAAATAATGCACAAATCCTCCTCCTCCTTCCCAGTGTATGTCCAAAGACTGGGGCTTCCTGTATTCTGGGACTTCTGTCCCTCCCAAACAGTAACCCAAGTCCCGAAGAGGCCACAGTGAAGGGCCTGCAGATCACCTTCCTCCTCCCATCTCCATACCTTTCCAGTCTGCCCTTTGGCCTTCCATGAAAGTGACCTGGGCCCCTGTCCTGGGCCCAGGGAGTCAGTTAGGATTCAGAAGCCAGTTTCTGACCCGAGAGGAAACCACATCCATTTTCTTGGACTTTGTGTGCATGTGCACACCCACAGTTTGAACCCTGCTGCCAGAAGATCCCATAAGTAGAAGTGATGGTGGCCACTGACTTATAGAGGAGTCCTGAAGCTTTGGGTGTTGGTGGAGTGCCCTAGGATGAATGCTTAAAGGTTACTGCTGATAAGCAGCCCAGCCAGGAGTCTACTTAGGTGTCAGGTAATCATGTCAGAAGGAATTCTACAAGAATTCCTTGTATTTTTTTCCCCCCACACTGACCTCTACTCTGCTTGGGTCCCCAAGAACGACTTTTTGGTTTGGAATGTCACTGAAGAAAGAAAACAACATATGTTGTCTTTGTGTGTGGCTCTCAGCAGCCCCTGCTAGATGACACTAGTTAGTTCCTCAGGACCACTCAGAGCCATGGAAGAATCCGCTGAACTAGATCCACAGGAACAGAAGAGAGTCCTGGAGATATGTGGGAGCCAACCCACCTGGAGCACCCCACTCCACGTCCGGGAAGGCCTGGATGTTTGTCTGCTTGAGAAGCTTGCCTTTTCCCAAGTAAAAGGGCCTTTTCTTTGAGGTTTCCACAAACCTGCTCTCTGATCCAGCTGTTTGACCCTTGACCTGGAAGTAGGGGAGTGCCTTGTCCTATTGTGTGGAAGAGCCAGTCTCCAGGCAGAGGCTGGGTCAGGAGCGGGTGGACAAACACTCGAGCTACCTGGAGGGAGAAGAATATGTCACTTAATCCTAATTGTTTCAGAATCCTGTAATTTTCAGTTTATGTAAATACCACATAGATTGAATTCCCTGGAACCTTTTTGTGTCTGATAAGAGTTTTATTTCCTTAAAGTGACAGCCATGACAGTTGTGTTGGAATTCAGCCCTGAGTATGTATTTCTAGGTTTCACATTTTTTCTGTCTTCATAGTGAAGTTTCCTTTCCGCTCCTCTACCTCCCTTGTCCCCCCCTTCTGCTTTCCCTCTCCCCTCTCCCGCCCCCCCTTTCCTTTGTAATTACCTTTCCCCCCTAGATCCTAGTGATGACAGACCCTTAGATTTTATCTTTTCATGAAATCTGGGAAACCGACTACTTGTGTAGCTGCAATATAACTCTGGGTAGTGGCTCAGGAGGTGTGATAGCGACATCGCTGGAGTGGGCCACAAAGGCACCACAGCTTCCTGGCTTTGGGGTCCCAGAGCCTCTGAGAAGTGAACCTAGAGCATTGGCAGTGTGCTTTCCATGCCCTGGTGTCTGATCAGTCACAGATAGGGCGAGAGACTAGTGCACCCAACCTACAAGGCGTGCTGTTTACTCTGTCATGGAACTGGGAAGTGTCTACAGCAGATAGGCCACAGGCCCAGCTGTCCATCATCACAGCTTTTCAAAGGGGCCCTAGGAGGCGCCTCGTGGAATTTGTAACTTGATCACCAAAGTTGGGCCATTAACGTCCCAGAAAAACAGCCCTTCCGGTTTGTTGGTTACACTTTCTAGACCCAGTGAGCAGTCCTTCATTCTTTACAAGATCAGCCCAGTATATTTGGCTAACACTGACTCCCATCTTGGCTGATAAGCGCCATCACTAATGAGGCCAGAGTTGGAATTCCTGCTTCTTGTGGGCTGCTTGCCTTTACTTTCTTTCCCAGACATTGACTGCTAGTCCTGGCCAGCTGGCTTGTGAAAGTGAAGTGTCAGAAGTTGTTAAGGTGGCTCCTACCCTGGCCCCTCCTGGGGAAACCCATGGCTCCCACCCCACCCACCAAGAGCTGCATTTTCAGCGCCTCCTCCCCTGAAAGACAGCAGGGTGGTGAGGGTTAAGCGGAAATGGCCTGTTGTTTGGACAGTTTCCAGAGACGGGCAGCGTTTAGAGTGACTTAGAAGAAAGAATGATGCAGTTTACTGGTAGAGGAAGTGAGGGTGAACGAGGCAGTGGGGACCAAGATGGAGCTTGGCCCTTTAAACACGGAATGGAGAGACGCTGTAGTTTAAAAACATATTTTCTAGGAACTCAGTATTTTCCAAACTCTCAGTACATACCAAACCTAAGCTTGTAAGGTCTTTAGACTTGTCAGCTCTTGGTTTGTCTGTTACCAGAATGACCTCTATACTAAGTGAATTTTGTCTATGGTCATGTATGGAGGAATTGCATCTTAAATAGTAATCTTTGAGTCATTGAGTCATTGGACACTTTTTGGATTTTAAGTAAGTGTTGAATATTTATCTTCTGAAGATAAATATTTACCTAAGGCAACCCAGTCCTTCAGCATACATACATATATAACGTACATACATTTAAAAACAAAAACCCCTGCTGTGTTTACTCTACAGGCACTTTTTGAAGTAAAATAAGAGTAATTTGGAAAGCCTTTGTGACTCTGACTTGTGCTCCTAGGATCCCTTCACGTTTGTCCTGATAAATGGGCTGTAATGAGCTGCTAGAGGACTGGAGTTCCTGATGAGCTGGTAAATGCCTAGCCTACATCAAGCCCTTGGTTCCCCAGCACTAGAGATGTGGAGGCTGCTGGACCAGAAGTTCTCAGTCATTCTGGCTACATAGTGAGTGTGTGGACAGCCTGGGCTATTATTTGGAAAGCTTTGGGGGATTCTCACTTTGCCTTATTATATATCCTGTCTCAGAGGAAAGAAAATTAGACTAAGAGAAGTTGTGACTTGTCCAGGGTCAGTTAGTTGCTCGGTGACAGAGCATTGCTACAAGCCCATTCTTCTTCTACCTTAGACCAGTGATTTTCCAGGTCATCCAACTGATTTTATGATTATTAAATCTGCCTGCACTTGTGCAGGTCATGGAGGTGCACTCTGTGAGGCAGAGACAGGAGGATCCCGTGAGGCCCCTCTGTGAAACCAATCTGGTCTACATAGAAAAAAGCTGCAGGCTAGCCAGGGCTATGTAGTGAGACTTTGTCTCAAAATGAAACAAAACAAACAAACCCCCAAAACAAAATAGCTATTTTGCTTCCCTTTAACAAATTGATTGTAAGCTTAGAGTCTTGGAAGTATCATTTTCTTATCCTGCCCAGGAACAAATTCAGTGTGTTGCTTTACAGTCTTAGCAATCTTGTGATATCTCTAGATGTAGAATTGACTTTGTCTTTTCTTTGCCTTGTAAGCTATTTAGAGCAAGGTGAGATTACAATCATAAGCTTGACTCTGGGAGGATAAAACCCAGCCTATTATCTCTCTTGACTACTGTTGTTCCCTGGAAATAACCATTACCAGCCTTTCCCTAAACACATGGTAAGTTACAACTGCCGTGTTTTGTCAAATACATAACAATTTGGTTCCCTCTCCTTTATCTTCCTCCCCCATTCCTGATGGAATTCTGCCTGTTTTCATACACGAACAGCAGACTGTGTTATTGTCAGCAAGACCACCCTGCTTAGAAAACGAGTGAGTGGTCTTTAATCTGTTTGGGGCTTTGAAAGATTGTTTAGCTTTTCTTCCCCAAATTTAGACGTCAGAGGGGCTGTAGGCTTAGGTTTGGTAAATGTATATTTTTGCCACTAACAACACTGTAGATGCCCTCGTCTTCCCTTTGTAAAACTTTGATTAAACATACGATCAACAGACTGCGTTTTTCTTGACGGTTTCTCCTTTTGTTCTGAATTTCCTGTTTATTTTTTCCTTTATTTATTTATTTTTATTTTAAATTTCACTGAGATTTGAACCTAAAGTGTTATGCATGCTAGGCAAGCTCCCTCCCACTGAGCTCCATAACCAGGCCTGTTTGTATTTTTAATCTTGAGTCAGAATCTCAATAGTTTGTATTGGTTGGACTCCAGTTTGCCCTGTAGCCCAGGCAGGCCTTGAAACTGTGGTCTTCTGCTTCAGCTTCCAGAGTAGCTGCAATTCCAGGCCTGGACCCCAGAGGCTGGCTAACTGGAAACCAAAGCAAGCAAACAAACAAAAAGCCTCTTTACTTTTCTTTGATATGTGCTCTAGAAAAATCATAGCTGAAAGAAATAATTGAGTCATGCTATATAAAATACAAATTATTGAAAGATAAGTAAAAGACTTCTAAAAAAGTTTATAAAGTTTTTGGGTCATATGTAAATTATTTGTGTAAAAGTTACTATTATTATTATTATTATTATTATTATTATTATTATTATTACTATTATTAAGGCAGGTTCTCATGTATCCCAGGCTGCCCTTGATCTTACTGTGTAGTTGAGGATGACTTTGAACATCTCATCCTATTTTTTTTTACCTCCTGAGTGCTGGGATTACAGGTGTTTATCACTATTCCTACTTCATGTGGTTTTGGGAGGCTAACCCAGGACTTTATGCATGCTAGGTAAATACTACCACCTGAACTACCTACCCAGTTTACATGTACTTTTTTTTTTTTTTTTAAGGTTTTTCAAGACATGGTTTCTCTGTATATCCCTGGCTGTCCTGGAACTTACTCTGTAGACCAGGCTGGCCTCGGACTCAGAGATCCACTTGCCTCTGCCTCCCGAATGCTAGGATTCAAGGCAAAAAGCCCCCCCCCCCCCAGCATAACGTATATTTTTATGTCCTTTTAAAAGATTTATAAAACTGGTTGTTCTGTCTGTTTTAGCATCAATTTTCCTAAAAGGAGTAGAAAAGGAACGTATTATATAGCTACATATATGTGGACACCTACACAGTGGTATAGAGTAAATAAGAGAGTTTCATGTCTTTACAAATACATCCAAAACAGCACCACTTCAAACACTGGGGATTTTAGTGAGCCTCACATCTGCCTTTATGTGGTGGGCTAAGATCGCTGTCACTTTCTTTGTTAGTTGTCTTTGGAAGCAGTTGAACAAACCAAACATGTGGCTATAGCACAGGCTTCTGAGGACACAGCTTAGCAGCGTCCAGATCTCCTAGGGGCCAGCCCAGTTTGTTTAGAGGCAGGAACTGGGAGGGTATCCACTTAGACAAGCCTTTGCTTGACCACATCTCCCTCCACAGCCATCCGAGAGCCACAGCGATGTCACTTAACACATGCACCCTGGGATCTGTACTGCTTAGAGGCTTTACTGAATGCCACAGCTTGGCCCTGTGGCCCAGCCTGGCTGGGTGGCGCACCAGGGCTTGGTGTCAACCAGTTTGGGGGATGACCAGGACACTAGAAGGATGCAGAAACCCCATTCCACCACCAGAGTCGCCACTGTTCACATCCAGAGCCCCATGCCTGTTTCTCCTGATCCTCCCCAACTCCTTTCAAGTGGAAATTTTGCTAGCCCGACTTCAGCAGCATGCCTGGTACAAGCTGGCTGACAGCAGTTTCTGGCAAAAGAAATAACCAAATTATTATTCAGTCATGGGTTTTTAACAGCCGCAAAGCAAGTGGATGTTAACTAAATGATGCAATTTATTCCCTTCCCTCTTATTGCCAGCTTGCCTATTACAGAGCGACTGCCAGTTTTCAAGAAGTGGTACCCAGATGGTATTCGCATGCCGCCCACTTGGTTACAGAGCCGAAGCAGGGAATAACTCGGCAGACACTACAAGCTGTGGGTCAATTGAGGGGGAATGCCTGTTGCTTCACAGTTTTGCATATGTAAATCTGTTAATGTTATGTCAGTATTGTGCGGGCTAAACACAAGCATTGCCTTTCTCTGGGGGCCCAGCTGAACTTGGACCACAGCCCAGTTGTACCGAGGCTCGGAGCGCCAGGCTGCAGTTGGAGGATGCGGCACAGCCTGCCTCCCTCCACTCCTGCCTCTTGCTCTTGAATTACCCGCAGCCCTAGCTGGACGCAGGAAGTGCCTGCCATAGGCGGACTCCATAATAGGACAGGCAGGCCCCGTTTTATGAGCTGGCCATGGAGGGAGGAGGAGTGTGAGTGTGTGTCTATTTTTAGGCCAGCCTTCAAGACAGTTCCTTTGGCCCGGCTGCTCACACTCCCCTCTGTGTGTCTGCCACACTTCTCCTCTCCGTTTCATCAGCTGCAGATGTGGCACACAGCCGTCTACCAAGAGTCATGAACTGTGTCGTCTGCGAGCCTTAACAGCCAACATCTGCTGTAGCAGGCTGTGGGGAGAACCTTTTCGGGAAGGCGGTCGAGTGCCTCAACTTAGCCTCTCTTTCTGGCCTGGGCAGACAATTATTTTACACTAATTGCCTCAAGATAGCAGCCATAAAAGCAAGATTCGAATCACCCCACCCCCACCGCTCTTGTGAAAGTGGCAGTCCACAAGGGTACTCCTTTCTTCTTTTTATTGCGGTTTGTTTCTTGTTCTCGAAAGCTTATTACATTGGGTGCAAACAACAACAAAAAAAATGCCATAAAAAGACAAAAATTGTAATATGCTTAAGAGCTAAAAAGACCAACAGTGTTGGTTTAACCAATGAAAATATTCCTGTAGGTATTGTAAAATTTATGTGCCATATGAAAAACATTAAGGGTGTTGTTTTTTCGCGGAGGAAAATGTTCATTGTTGAGCCATTTTGTAAATTATTTTAATGCAGCATTTCTGCCTCAACCTCATGATTTTGATATAAAGCGCTTTAATGCCTTCTGAGCAGACCCTGGCTGTTCTTAAATTTTATATATTGGAAAGCCTGTGTTTGTATTGGACCTGTTGGTTTCTTTCATACTGGAAAGAAAATCTGTGTTGTGTGGCACAGTGCCATGCGGCAGAAGCAAAGTCTGACCACAGTTCAAGTTTGAGTCTTGAGCCGTCAAACGCTGGGCCGGACTGTATTAATAAATACCCAGGGGTCTGGCTTTGTATCTGTGTGTGTAGTGGTGGTCATGGAGGCTGGAGGACAACCATGGTGTTGTTCCTTAGGTGCTGTCCCTCTCTTCCTGACACAGGGATGCTCACTGGCCTGGAGCTCACCAGGTAGGGTAGGCTGACTGGCCAGCCAACTCGAGATCTGCCAGTCTCCCTCTGCTGTGGTACTGGGATTATATGAATGTCAGGCTTTTTTGTTTTTAAACCTGAATTCTGGGCATAGAACTTCAGTCATCCTGCTTGGTAAGCACTTTAGCAGATGTGCCATCTTCTAACCCATCCCCCTGCCCGCCTACCTTCTCCCCTCCCTTCTTCCCCCTCGCTCCACATGCCCCCACCCCTGCATCTGACTTTAGTAAGAACAGTGCCTCTCTCGGGTGGACTTCCAGGATGGATTGGTTTGTACTCCACCCCATCCATTTTGGAAAGAAGCAACATGCTGTGTGCAGTATCTGGTCTTCCTTCTCCCTTTCTTGCCAAACGCCCTCACAGTAAACTGTGGTGCCTGATACCCTCCAGCCTCTCCGATCCCCTTGGAAGATTTGTTTCTGTGACGTCGTGTCCTGCCCATTGGGCAGCAGTGGCAGTGTGCTTCTCTGCTCAGGTTTCATGTCGCTAGACCTTGTTCAGAAGAGCCAGATGGAAGCATGCACATTGTTTTTATCTTCTGTCCTTCTCACTGTAACCTGATCCCCAGCCGATCTGGACACAGAGCAGCAAATTTACTATGTGAAAGCGAGGGAATGATTTAGAATTTGAACCGGCGAGGGAGAAACGCCTCAAGATGGACTTTATCAAAGCAAAAATCTCTCCTCCTCACTCCCACATCGTTCTCCTTTCTTTTCAGAAGAAATGACTTTCTGATTAGAGGTGCTTCCAAATATGCCCATATATTCTTCTTCTCAGTGAGCCTTGGCTGCAAACAGTCATTGACTGGAAGGTGGAAATATTACATGCAGAGAGTTGATTACTTAGTAATTGAAACTCTAGAAGAACAGATCAGTAGAGTCATATAGGGCTGCAAGGCCTTCCATACATGGGGAGTATATTTGCTATAGCAAGGGACATGTTGCATTTGAGCCTGACTGTACATTTAGGCCCAGCACGACCCTATGTGAGAAACAACGTCGTCTCTGGCCCCATGCTTGGTATGGGTTTTGGGGACAAAATGTTTGCTATCTTTTTGTTACAGATTTCATACTCTTTTGGTTTAAGAAAGAGTTAGGACAGTTGGCTTCTTCCTGGTTTTGATCTGTGCTTGGAATCAAATTTGTAGCTAAATAACATGCTCTTCATTGTATCTAGGTATTGAATATTTGCTACATTATTTACTTATATTTTTATGTACATTGGTATTTTGCCTGCACACGTGTCTGTGTGAGGGTGTAGGGTTCCCTGGAATTGAGTTGCAGACAGTTGTGAGCTACCATGTGGGTGCTGAGAATTGAACCCAGAAGATCTTAACTGCTGAGACATCTCTCCAGCCTCCGAATTTTAAGTGTGTTCTTTGGGTGCTTATTTGCTTATATCTGCATTTGTACAGAGTAGAATTTGCACTTGGAGCCACGTGGACTGGTTCTTGCATTTGTTGCCCTGTGAAAACCTCCAGCTCTCTGTTGTCCATATTCTAGATGATAACTGTAGTTGCTCCTCAATTTAAAGCCAGGCAATGTCCAGGGAATCCCAGCAGGAATTGGACTTACTACAGGGATCCTGAGCAGCCTAGCTTAGCAGCAACACCTACCATGGAGTCTGCATTATGTGTCCTGGTGATCATGTGACTAACTGGGTTCCCAAGCCTAGCTGCTGCTGCCTACCACACAGCTCATGGACCGGGAACCTCCAGCCTAGGAAAAGACCACATTCCAAAATTCCTCATATGCATTCTTCCTGCTAAGGATTGCTTTGACACTGTCATAAAGCCAGCAGCAACCAGAGGGACAGAACCCTATGTACTTGCCTGACGTTGTCACAAGAACCCAATGAGCAGATGCCCATGAGACACTGCCCGTGACTGTTGACTACCTGTTGTTGTCTCTGTGACTGGAGCCATAATCAGAGCCCTGTTTGTCATTTGGTGGCAACTTTTGTTTTTCCTGCTGCAGAGTAGGGGTGGTTCTTTTCCTTGCCTGTCTCCTTCCTCCTCTTCCAGGCTAGACTTTCTGCAGCAAACCCCCTTTTGCTGTGATGTCTTTGTCAAGATGGTACTGCTGCTGAGTCCTTGGGTGTGGCCTTTTCTGCTTATCCATTTGCTCGTTTTCTTGTCTCATGATTTGTTCTTCATTGAACTTGTTTGTTTTTTCTCCTCTTTTATAATGTTTTTTTCTTATAATAATCTGCAATCCACACCATGAAAAACAAGCTCTGTCTTGGAAGCTGTCAAAATCTAGAAGCTTATTTGTTACCTAATGTAGGAAAGATAGGATGAAATATTTTCTGCTGATGTTGAGGGTTACTCATTCTGTAAATGATTTTTGGGCGCCTTCTGTGGGCATGTGGTACAGGATGAGAACAGACATGGTCCCACACCCATAGAAACGCTAGTCTCCTGTGAATCCACCTTGGAATGCAGCTTTGGGTTGGTTTCTGTTTGTCTTCATCCATTGCTTCCTGTACATCCACTCTGCGTTTTTATAATTGCACATTAGAATTTGTACTAATGACAGAGATTTCTAGCAGTGGAGCACTTGTAGTACTGTTAGAAAAGCTTAGGAAAGGAAAACCCTGGGGGCCAGTGAGATGTGCAGTGGGTAAAGACGCCTGCTGCCAAACCCAGTCATCTGAAATTGATTCCCTCGGACCCAGATGGTGGAAGGAGAGACTCAAGTCCCACAAGTTTTCCTGACCCCCGCATTCAGGGCAGTTCCTGTCTGAACCCCAGATGTTGGCAAGTTGATCCCGAAAGCCATATGGAAATGCAGAGAACACAGGGTAGGCACAAACATTTTTCGAAAAAGAACAAAGCTGAAGGAGTAAAATCTTGATTTAAAAGTTTACTATAGCCGGGCGGTGGTGGTGCACGCCTTTAATCCCAGCACTCGGGAGGCAGAGCCAGGTGGATCTCTGTGAGTTCGAGGCCAGCCTGGTCTACAGAGTGAGTTCCAGGACAGTCACCAAAACAACACAGAGAAGCTCTTCCCTCCCCCCCCCCCCCAAAAAAAAAAGAAAAAAAAAGCTTACTATAAAGAAAATATGGCACCACTAGCCAAATGTGGTGGCTCACACTATAATCCCAGTGCTTTGAAGTGGAAGCAGGGGGTGTAAGGCATTCAAGGTCATCAAGGTCATCTACTGGCTCTACTTTGTGTTCTAGATCAGCCTAGGATTACAGGAGACCCTGCTTTTTACATTAAATTGTTAGTTGTTAAGGTGGTACTGGAGTGAACATGGAGCTGCAGATCAGTAGGATAACATTGAGAGGCCAGAGACAAACCCTTAGGATTATGTTTGATGGATTGTCGGCAGATGACTGCAAACAAAACAAACCCAAACAGGACATTCATGCACAGAAGCACGACGCTGAGCTCTCTACCCCTCACAGCTTCCACAGCCAAGACTTCAGGGTGAAAGGTGCAAAGATCAGAGAAGAAACTGAGGATTAAGTCTCCATGACACTCTCTAAAGTGAAAAGGATATTTGCACATCCCGTGTCTCGTAAAGGGTCTGGTATCCAACATATATAAAGAATTTCGACAGGTCACTAGTAAAAAGACAACTCAATTAAATGGCATGAGAAAGCTGTGTGGACATTTGCCTGAAGAGAACACGTAGAAAACAATCACATGATGAGATTCTGGCTATTAGTCATTAGGAAACTGTCTGTTGAAGCCATAGGAAATTGCTGCCTACACAGACTGGGGCTGGCCATTTGTGGAATAAATTCAGACTTGCTAGTAGATTATAAAATTTAGTTTGCTACTTCAAGGGACAGTTGGGGGGTGTTCTTTCAAAGGTTAAAGAAAAAATTAGCATGAGCTGGCAGTTCCATTCCTTAGCATGTACCCAAGGGGGATGAGATCATATGTTTCCACAAAATCTTCATAAAACATTCATGGAGTCATTCATACTAGCCCAAAACAGACTGCCCGAATGCCCACCAACAATGAGCAAGTAAAGTGTGATTTATGAATACAGTGGAATATTATACAACCACAAAAGGAGGAAATACTGATTTCTTATCAACAGATGATGTACATGAATGAAGCCAGATGGTTAACGAGCATGTTATAAAATCCCACTTACATGTCATAAATAATCAGCATGTCCATTGAGCCATAAAGTGGATGAGTGTTTGTGGGGAGCTGGGCGGAGAAGGGACGACAGAGAATGATTGCTGATAGGTACAGAGTTTATTTCTGGGACAGTTGAAGGTGTTCCCAGCATGATGGTGGTGGTTTCACAAGTCTCAGATATGCTATGGAGACCTGTTTCATTGTTTTTTGAGATGGGATTTTAAGTTAAGGGGTACATCTCTGGAACAAGACTTCAGTATTTCCCGAGTTTCGGTGGGAAAGTGAATGCGGCTGTTAGTACTTCCTGCACCCCTGTCGACGGGCAGCTTATAAATACTTGGGACCGTTCGGGTCTTGCATTCTGTCAATTCTGCTGTAATGCAAAAGCATACATCTGTAGGATCTTTGAGTGAGGGGACTTGGTGTTCATGCAAACACCCTGAAATTGGTTTTCAACAGTGTTCCTGTGTCACTGGTGTTCTTACCCTTCCCCTCCTCAGCCATGTTAGAGTGCAGCAGTCTTAGCTCACAGATTAAGCAGCAGAGTGTGAGTTGGGTTTAGGTTAGGATTTTGCCTTGTGGCTGTGAATCTAAACTTTATGAACATTTTCATCAAGCCTCTGGGGAGATTGTTTTCCAGAGGCCTAAAGACAGTCACCCCCATAGTTTCTGAGGGATATTCCTTCATTCTGTTGGGTTTTAGACTACAGTTACACAAATCACCTTCTCTGGTTTTATGCCACATACAACAGGCAGGCTGTGGAGGCCCACATAGCTGAGCCTGCCAGACTTGGCCTCTGTCCCTACTGCTCAGTCACCTTGTTGGAGGATGCTTGTCCTTCTGAACAGCCACGTCCTTTACTTTTTCCCAGTTCTCTTTCCACATTGCTAAGCCAATGTTAGTCCACTGGGTCTGGGGAAATTTAAACCCACCACCTTGCCTCCCTTTCAGACTTTGCCTGTGACTCACTCCTGCTGGGAAGGCGATGTCTCAGTCACCTCTTGACCTGAGATCCCTCTGGAAGGGAGGCCGCCGCACTGGCTGCTGTGTTCTCCGGGTGTCATCTGTCTTCAGTGGCTGTGCACCACTGGAAATCCTCTGCAGTGACTCTCTCTCTCTCTCTCTCTCTCTCTCTCTCTCTCTCTCTCTCTCTCTCTCTCTCTCTTTTGTTAGAGTCTCTTTGTTTCATTTAGTGCCCAGAACTTGCGTAGGAACTTCAGGGAAGTTAAAAGCCATGGCGCCTTCATCTTAGTGTGCTCTCGCTTGCTCAGCTGCAGCGTTGCATCTGCCTGTCCCGTGTCTATCTCTGTCTGTGGATGCACACCATAGCTTCCCTCCATGGCTCAGGTGAGCCCGAGGCAGGGCCAGCTGGGTTGGTAAGTCCCTCTCCTGTCTCTGCATGGATAAGCATTGTTATTGTTGAGTCCAGGTGGGAAGGTGGGACCTTACATGCCAGGTGTCTTGCCCTAGCCCACTCTCTGTTCATGTCATGGACACACCATCCTCAAAAAGGGTTTGCACAGTTAAGAATGGGTTAAGTGGTTCTCTTGAGCCTTCACCATGGAGTAGCAGCTGTGTGATGTGGCTGCTAACACCCAGCTTGTTTTTTTTTTTTTTTTTCTGAAGCTGAGGATCGAACCCAGGGCTTTGTGCTTGCTGAGCAAGCGCTCTACCACTGAGCTAAATCCCCAACCCTTGGCTTGTTTCTTAAATGCTTCTGCAATCCTTACCCTTTGAGTGAGTATTGTCCCTGTAAAGTGATATGTTGTTCTTCCAAGACAAAGTGATACTCTCCACCCCAGTGTCCACAAAGGAAATAATTAAGAGGTGCTTAGCTGATGAATGTAAGCTGATGAATCACAGTATGATTAAAAAGAGTGCCTGTGCCTTTAGAACTGTTAGTTGTGAGTCCTTTACATGTTTGTGATCCTAAAGTACGGCATCTATCCAAAGAAGCCCCTGCCAGTGGCTCCCCAGAGTCTGTTGGTTTTGAGGAAAAGGCACTGATCTGTGGCCGGTGAGAGGAGGCTTAGGTGTATCCATCTGAAGTGCCTTGGCCATAAATGAACTGCTGGAGTCTAGCTACTCTCCTTTTGGCCCTGAAATATTGAAAAACTAGTATATGGTGGGCTTCTTGGGGTATGAGGAGTGGATGGGAGTCTGTTGGGAGTTGTGTCCTGGATCCTGTGTGGAACTGGAATCAGTCGGTGCCTCCGTCTGTCTCTCTTCTTGTATCTTGTCTCGGCTATGCTTTATTCTTCTCTTTCCTTGAGAACTGCCTTGACAATAAGTCTGAAAATGGTCTCTTATGACTGCCCCTGAGGGTTATCTTTGGTCTCTTGAGACTTTGAGGGTAAGGGTACCATCTTGTGTTACTGTTTGTGGACCATGTTCTTGGTTGCAGCTTTGATGTGGGAGGTAGCTAAGGGAGAGGCCGTGTAGAGCAGGACACAGTGTAGATGGTTGTTGAGAGGATGTGATTGGTGTGAGAGTGCAAAAGGTCAGCTCACTCTCTGTACACTGCCTCCCCTGCCTGGTAGGTGCTGGGATGCTGACCCTGGACGTGTGCTCTTCTTCGCTAGTGAAATCCATCTGAAGTCAGCATGGCAGGTGAAAATTGTGCCAAGTTACAGTTTTCTTTGAAAGCCTTGCAGCTCGCCAGTGAGTGAGAAGAGGGCATGTGGGGACAGAGACCCAAGAAGGGAACAGAAGGGAACAGCGGTTTTCAGGTCCATTTGCTCCTGGGTCTTTGATCATAATTTCACTGTTAGGTGTGCTCTGCTCCTCCCATGCACAGAAGCGCCTCAAGTATTCTTGGTGTGTTTGTGTTTATTAAGTTTGATCCTGTGATGTCACCAAGCCTCACTGCTGGTTTCCTGTTCATCAGGGGAGAATGGAAAGGCCTACTACATGTCCTGGGCTGGCTCAGCAGGGCTAACAGTATCTGAGAGAGGCTTAGTCTGTTCATTTAGGGTTGGAGAAGGAGGGAGAGGGAGCTGAAACAAACACAGAGATGGCTAAAAAATTTAAAAGTGACAGTCATGATTTGGTCCTAGCATTTGTAAGATTGGTATCTATTGATATTTTTTATTTTTAAACATCTTTAGAGCAGTGCAAGGATTGAACCCAGGGCTTTGGGCTCTGTGATTGGTAAGCAAGTATTCTACTATTGAGTAACCAAATGTTCTGCCACTGACAACCCTACCAAATGTTCTGCCGCTGAGTGACAACCCCAGCCCCTTGCGTAAAAAGGCAGTTGATAACCTCTCCCACCAGCTCAGCCTGATTCCAGTAGTAGTGCTGAGAACTTCCATTTGTGCACGTGTGTGTGTGTGTGTGTGTGTGTGTGTGTGTGTGTGCGCACATGCATACTCGTGTGTGCACATGTACATGTGGAGGCCAGAGGACATCCTCTGGTATCGT
This sequence comes from Onychomys torridus, assembly GCF_903995425.1. NCBI lineage: Eukaryota > Metazoa > Chordata > Mammalia > Rodentia > Cricetidae > Onychomys > Onychomys torridus. Next base: position 89,581,595 of record NC_050445.1, on the reverse strand, counting down.
TACACAGGCACTGACCACCTTGTTTGTTGAGACATGGTCTATCTCTGGCCCTG